>NC_056728.1:450384550-450684550 GCF_019279795.1 Protopterus annectens | reverse complement strand
AAGTCACTGAGGTAATAGACAAGGGCAAATCAGTGCACACTGCATATCTGGACCTTGCCAAGGCATTCAACTCCATCCATCATTCAGGTATTGTAAAGTCAAAAAATAGTGCTTGGACACGCTGTTGAATGTTCCACGAAGGTTTATTCCAAAATTTAAAAAGATCCACGCTGCACCTAGTAGCAAAGATGCAGCGTGGATCTTTTTAAATTTTGGAATAAACCTTCGTGGAACATTCAACAGCGTGTCCAAGCACTATTTTTTGACTTTACAGTGGTTACGAGTGCTGTGTTCGTTTTTCACAGATTCAGGTATTGTAGATAAACTCCCACACCTAAATGGTAATTCCTATGTAACTCATTGGATAGTAAACTGGCTCAAAAATTAGAACTCAGGAAGTAAGAGTGGGCTGCTCTTCCTTCTCCAAATGACCTGTTGCTGTCCAGCCTTCTATATTGGAATGACGACTAGAAAGTTGGCTGAAAGAATAAAGGAACATCAATATTATATTAAGAAGAAGGAAATGAAAAGTGCCTTGTATAAGCACACTTTAAAATGTCCCATTAACAAAAAGTTTTTTGTTTTCAGTGGTTGAACAAGGACAGATTGATTTAAGAGTTGGGAATTTAAAAAATATTAAGGAACAAAGAGAGGCTTATTGGCAGATTAGATTGACAGAAGATAAACCCCAAGGGCTCAATGACACAGTCAGTATTAAATGTTTTTTAAAGAATAGAAGGGTGTATGTTAAAGGTCATTAACAAACAATTTTAGTGAATAATTGTTCACAATTATTTTATAATTGGTCATTAGTAATTCAGTTATGTTGTTTGCATTTTAACATATCATAACCAGTGTCTTTGTATTCTGACGAAGTCTTTTGTGATGAAAGTGGCTAATAAACAGTGTGGATGCTAATATTAAGTGTTTGTAGATGGACTGCAAGCTTGGTGCCATTATAAACCACCCAGAGGACACCAGGATCCTATGAGTGGGCTTGTCTCAAACAAATAGTTGGTGTCAAAAAAAAAAAAACAAATGCCAAAAATGTATGATTGTATCCTTTGGCAAGCATTAATCCCCTTGTAACTATCATACTGACAACACCTTAGAAAACCAATCCTGTAGCTAGAGGTCTGGAAGTCTATGTCAACAACAAACTGTCCAATCATCATTAAGTACCACTACTGTAAAGAAATCTTTTTTTCATTGCACAGTTTATATCTAAGGGTATGGCATCTAGGACCACTTTATAATCCCGAAATTCTGAAATACCGAATTTCAGAATCTCAAGATTATAAAGCTGAAAGCACAAAAGTTCGAAACCCCAGAAGCATGAATTTCAAAATCCCGAAGTACGGAGATTTTGAAGTAGCACTTCTGGTGCTGTGCTGTGTGAAGGGATAGCTGGAAGTTCAGAAAAGTATTTATGTTTAAGGGTTTTGGTTAGGGGCTTTAGTGTGTGTCAGTGTGTTTGGTTACTGTAATCTGTGTGTGCGAGGGGAATGTAGCTTGTATGGTGGTGTTTTTGTGTGTTTGTCTGTGCAGTGCGACCGTGGAGTTAGTATATTTAAGTAGGGGGGTGGGGGGTGCAAGGGGGGCTTCCCCCCTGCTTGTATATAGTGTAGGTTTGAGTGTTTGTGTGTTGGTGGAAGCTGTGTGCATGTGTGTGTTTGGTGTATGGTTAGTATAGTGTTCACAATTTTAAAATTTACGCTTCTGGGGTTTTGGGATTGTCAGATTTCGGCTTTATGATCTCATAATTCTGAAATTTGATATTTCAGGATTTTGGGATTATAAAGAGAATCCATTTCATCTATATCCAGGGATGTAATTGTTTCATTGTACTCAGCACTCATTGGGTCAATCATTGAGACTAATTCCCCCTTTCAGTATGTACCCGTCCAAACACTTGTCACAGCTGGAATGACCACAGTTCTTTCTCACTAAAAAATTCAAAGGCTAAACCATAAAAGCTATGCAGACTGGTTCAAAGCATTGTATCTTACAGGCTAAGAGGCGGCAACATCTGGCTTACATATAGAGCCTCATCAAGCCGTAGACTATATGACTTATTGCACATTCGCAAGTCCAGTGGTATGATAAACACCTGCTCACGAGACCTCAATCTCTTTTAACAAACCTTGCTGAAGTGACTGGTATGTATCACAGAGAATTCTAGTTCTTTGGATCCATCTTCAGCTCCACGTAGCTCAGAGTACTTTCCTTAACCTTTTCAAATGTAATTTGGATGGTTTCGCACCACTTGCCCTCATGGATGGGGGAAGTATGCAATTACCCCATCATATACTTGTTCAACCAATCGTTGGATATTCTCCTTGCAAAATAGAAGGGCTAAATGAGAATTAAAGGACAGGTTTATTAAGATCCTCAGAAATCAAAAACCTAGGAAGTACCTACAAATCTTTCTTTTAGAGAAAGTTGTAAGCTGATAGGAAACTTTAATTACTTTAGATTGTTGTGTGTCATGTCTCTCTGTAGAAAAGAAAAAGTACTTGAAAAGTTAAAAGTGTCTTTTTACAAAAATTAAAAAATCATTATGAGAAGGTTTATTAGAAATAAAGGTAAATCATAGTTACAGAACACAAGAAAATATTAAAGTCTTGAAAATAAAAAAAAATGAGAAAGATGTCTGTGCAGATTCCTAACCTGCCTATATTTCAAATAAATTTAAACACATCAATTCTACATACATGAATCCTACAGAATGCAAAGTGGTGACCTGTGTCTGGCATGCAAGGCACCCTCTGAACTATTACTGATGGATTTACTACACATCAGCAAGTCAAGTAGCATTAGAAATACTCGGTCTAGGGATCTTAATCTCTTCTGCGGCATCAGTAGAATGGTTTGGAGGGACAGGCATATTTTGTAGATGATACTCCTGCTCTGGAACAAATTCCCCATACACATAAAAGAACATTCATTCCTGTCCATTTTCAAGTGCAACTTAGATCTATACGGAAACTTTACCCAGGGTCTGCGCCCTGCACTACTAATGGACAGAGACAGCATCCAAATGCTTTATCCAATGCATGTGTCCCTCAAATTAACTATTATATGCTCCCAGTTATCCTCATAAGGAGTAATATATAATTATCAGCCACGGGATGGATAAAGCCAGTCTATATCTAAATAGGATAGGTTATTCTGAGCACAAAAATGGAAATTGGCGAGGCTTAAAATGGGCCACAAGGGCAGCTAGCCTAATACTTGCCTATAACCTATGAACCTATGAATGTATGCTTATAAACTCATTCTAGGAGATCACATGGACATTATGTTATCTTAGTCATGGGATCTGTCTCACAGTACCAGGGTTTACGTCTACAATCTGACCTACAGTTACTCTCTCTGTAGTACTGTGTAATTTCTCCACTTGTTGGTTTAGGTTTTTTACAGGTAGTCAGATTGCTGAATTTCAAGTGATGGTCTGTAAATAGAAACACATAAGAAGAAAATGAAAGCACATCACTATATTGTACTATAAAAAGCACTCTTGGAAATTCATAAAGAATCCTATTGTTCATATTAAGGGCTACTATAAAAAGATTCTGTGTCTGTGAACCAGAGATATCTAATTGAGAGACACACTGGCCACAATGAGGAAAGACTTTATTATCAAAGAATTTGGGTGTGTCTGAATCCCTGTTAAGAATTGTGAGCACAAATCAGCACCTCCTGAAGTACTTAACAGATGTAGCCGCATCATGTTAGCACAAGTGCCCCCCACCACTATTTACTCACCCACACACAATGCACACCTTCAATTACGCACACAAACATACCACATACCGCTTACCTTCTCTGTGTTATCAGAATGCCCCCAATGTCTCATCTTCCGTGCGCTCAAAAATCACTAAGGATTTCAGTTAGTCACTTAATGCCAAAGATTAGAATTTCACACTTCATATCTTTTAGATAATCTATGTAGTGCAAAAACTGCTAGACTAGGAACTTACCAAGTTTTTAGGAGGCAAATGTAACAGCCAACCCTGATTTTATCCTGTCTTGAGTTACGAGATTGAGAGGTATGCCTACCGTTCCCTGTCCCAACCCACTACACCTCTTGTACTGTACCAGGCATGGAATAATGCCTGAAATCCTCAGCATATATTCAACAAACCCTTCTTACATTAATTTCTCAGCTAGAGCAGTGTGTTAGTTCTGAGGATTACTGTAGCAAGGTTCAACCCCCATTTAGTTTTCTTAAGGAATGACACTTAACAGTATCCCTGATGTCTGGTGGTTCCCATAGCATGTTTTATTTAATTTTTTAATTAAATGCTTTTAACACACACCATATACAGTATCCCTAGTGTCTAGTGTTTCCATCATCACTATTATGTGCAAGTGTCATTACAGCATATGAAAATAACCCCAGTGTTTAGCTTTCTCCCAGATCCACATAGTTTTAGAAATCCTTGGTGTTTAATGATTGTCCCGACTCATAAGTTTAAAGTATTCTCCCATTTTGTACTTGCCTGTTAAGAGGCCACAGTCTTTGTGTCTCATTAACCCAGGATGTGGTGTCAAAGATTCTTTTTGCTGAACTTTGATTTACACTCCCTTTTTAAAGGGCGTGAATTCAGTTAGTATCCCCATCACTTTTTAAGCACTCATAAATTTCAGATTTGTAGAACAATTACACACCTACTCCATTTATATCCAGGGAAATAGTTAGGGCCCACTTTTCAACATTATTTATATAACTATATATCTATCTTATTTATTTATTTATTTACATTTGTTGACCGGGAGTGTCCGACTGGACTAAGGTCCATTTTCAGTGGAGGCCCGGGGAGAAAAGCTCCACAGTTAAAATAAACAGACAGTAGTTACATTGGATTACACAGCAATTAACAATTTAACATAGCAATTAATCACAAACATATTTACAGATGAAGAACATAGTACATCAGTAGACAACTAGAATCTTTATCTGCGAAGTACATAACATACATTTACAAATGTTACAATAAGAAGTTCCTGCTGTATAATAAGTACTAGGCTTATGAGCGTCTGAGCTTGCTATAATCAAGGTAGTTAGTGGGGTGGAAAGAAAGGTAGTGGTTGGATGCAGTGGGTGATATTAGAGTGGGAGTTGCAAGGGCATAGCCAGCATGTTTTTAGGTGCGCTTTTAGTAAAGTTTTGAAGTGGGTGAATGATGGTATGGAGGTAATTGTGGGTGGGAGGGAGTTCCATAATTTGGCTATGGTGCAAGAGAATAGTGCTTCACCAGCAGAGTTATTGGCTTTAGTGATCTGCAAGTGATTTTTGTTGCTGGATCTTAGTAGTCTGGTGGTGCGATAGGGTTGGAGTAGATTCTGGAGGGATGGGACATTTAGTAGATGGTTTACTAGTTTGTGAGCGAGTGATAGTTGATACCATTGAAGGAGGTGAGGGAGTTCAAGCCAGCACATTTCAGCAAGTGAGAGATAGTGGTGACTATGGTAGGATGCCCCTGTGGCGAATTTGGCAATTTTGTTGTAGCAGGTCTCTAGCTTGTTTAGATCGCATTGCCTTAGGTTGGTATATATTGGAGAGTCATAAAGTAGGGTGGAGATAAGGTGGGAATTTGCTAATGAAATCTTTGCTGCTTTGGTGAGAAGTTGCTTATTTCTGTATAACGCTCCTAGTTTTTTGTGGACTTTTTTTATGGTCATGGATATCTGAATGTCAAATTTTAGTTTATTGTCTATTTCCACTCCTAGCAATTTGGTGTGTTAGTTGGGTATATAGTGGTGTTGTCTTTTGCTGTAATGTTAAAGTGAGAGTTATTTTGAGCATGTTTGGTGGGTTGGAAGATGAGTAGTTTAGTTTTGTTTGGGTTGAGGATTAATTGGGCATTGGATAACCAAGTTCCAACAGAAGAAAAGGCTTCCTGTGTGATTTTGTGCATTTTGGGTAGGGACTGGGCTGAGCAGATGATGGTTGAGTCATCTGCGTTTTGTATGAGTGTGCCATGTTTGGTGGCAGAGGCTAGATTATTGGTGAAAACAGAGAAGAGTAGGGGTACAAGGATGGATCCTTGGGGAACCCCTATGGAGACAGGTAGTTATCTATATATATATATATATATATATATTTATATATATATATATATATATATATATATAATATATATATATATATATATATATATATATATGTATGTGTGTGTGTGTGTGTGTGTGTGTGTGTGTGTGTGTATCTATACACGGGTCTATATTAGAACATCGAAGTTTCACAACTTCGAATGTTCTAATATCGACCCCTATACAGCGAACGCTGAAAATAGCGAAACGTCAGAAAACCGAATTTTTTTCCTAGGGAAAAAATCCGGTTGTCCGTTTCTGTTGCTTTGATATTTTCAGCGCTGTGATGGAAAGTTACGGGTCGGGTTCAGGTAAGTGTGTAATTGGGCACGGGTTAGGTGAGTTAGGGTTAGGGCGCGGGTCAGGTAAGTGTGCAATTATGTGGACGTGAAGGTTAGGGCAGGGTAGGTGAGTTAGGGTTAGGGCGCGGGTGAGGTGAGTGTGCGATAGTGACGGACCTTAGGGTTAGGGTTTAGGTTAAGGTAAGTGGATAGTTAGTGGTGTTTGTGCAGTTTAGTGTAGGGTTAGCTGTAAGATTTTAGGTGTATGTGTGTGGATTGCTGTTTGTTTGGTGTGCTTGTGTTTTGTGTATGTGTTTCGGAACAGCAAATTTTTTCCTTAGGAAAAAATTCACTGATCTGCATGTTCGATGTTATTAACGTTCGCTGAATAGGGGTCGATATTAGAACATTCAAAGTTGTGAAACTTCGATTTTCTAATATAGATCCATCTATACACATCTATACAGTGCAAGTATACATGAACATAATTTTCCCCCTGCAATTCGAGAGCAGTCATATACATATACTATACTTTACATGGTATATTTTTGACTGCACTTTTACATGCAATGAAACTTAATTACTCAATAAATGCCCTTCTTTTGTTATTTCATACCAGGTTTCCTGTGTTGACTTTGTACATGATGTTAAATAATTTTTAGGGTTGCTTAACTTAAAGTATTTTTTTTCTATCACCTTTCAGAATAGGGCTCCATGTCAATTGAAGGGGACCACACAAACTTTAAATTCAGGAAATCTACATTTACCCCTCCCTATCAACCAACAGGCAGACTCTTTGAAGAACAGGTGTTACACACCAAGCAAAAATATTTTTAAGAAGGGAACATATAATCTTTCTAAAGAAGAGTTATCTTCTCTAGCCTTATTAAAGAACAGCACAGATACTGTACTTTCACAGGCAGATAAATGGGGGTCTATAATAGTTTGGGACCAATCTGAATATGATGCAGAATCTCAGTTAAAACTTGTGAATGTTGTTTTACAATAGGCTAACGTGAACCCTATATCTCACTTTAAAACACAAATTGACTTATTTTTGATCCAGGCCACTAAATAAGACCGAATCGATGGAAACTTACAGAAATACCTTATACTGGCTGACCCTAGATAACAGTATTTTTGTTAGCTACATGAAATACACAAACATGTTAAACCAACCTCGGACAGACCAGTAGGGTAAGACAAGAACGCTAATTGAACCTCTATCAGTCTTCTTGGAAATGGGTTGAAAACCACTTGTATGTTTGATTCCATCAAACATAAGAGATACCATTACTTTTTTACAGCTAGTACAGTCTCAGCATGTTGAACCTAGCATATATTTCTGTGTATGCAGACCCTATATAATACAGCAGCACATAGCACAGGAATTATGGTAGTGAAATATTTCATACAGATTTCAAATCTATATAACTGTTTTTCTCTCAGTTTTGCTTGATTTATTACATATTGTCTTAACATGAAGTTTTTAACTTTTCCTGTGCAGGGATCAAACCTAGGTTGCAGCAGTATGAGCACCAAATCCTAACCACTAGACCGCCAAGCTGATTGCTATTGATAATAAAAAGGGACAGCCATGGAGGCTAGTTTTGCCCATGTATGCAAACGTATTCACAAGGAACTTTAAACATCAGTTGATAAATGACAGTGCAATAAATTTCCATTATAAAAATATTGAACTGTTATCTTGATGACTGCTGGTTATTATGGAATAGCACACCTTATTATTTTGCAATAATTTGAAAAATATCTAAATAATAATGATTTGGTATACATTTTATTCAGATATCTGACTTATTTTTTTTGTCATTTCCTTGATGTCACAATCACCGAATTGTTGGATGAAGAGAATTAATTAATGCCCAGATAACTTTTTATACCTAGCAGTACTAGATGCATTCAACTTAGGCTTTTGCTAAATTAAAGTATTACATATTTTTGAACTGTAAAGTGAATACCACCAGAAATCTTTAGTGAACTAATATACAACTGCTGAACCCATCTGTACAGCTAATAATTATCTTGTCTTGTGGTTTAGCCTTTCTGATTACAGCATGATCAGTCTGCATCTAGCTGACCTACATATCAGTTTTCATGGGCACTTGATTTTCTGCCTTTCCGAGCTGTGTTTCCAACTGACCTATATATTGAATGTATTACTTTGTAGCTGACTGAATTTAGATTTTTTTCCATACTTGGCATGAAATTCTCTTTGAAGCTTTTCTGTTTCATTTTCACTTTGTCCATCAGGACAATCTCTCAAACAGCAAGTAATACAATTATATCACTTCAGATTATGTTAAATGGTATGTCTGAAAAATTTGACAGAGCTAAATTCTGTTACTACCATTATCTGATATAGAGATTTGAGCCCTGCCAACCATAGTGATTTCTAATGTCTTTACTGCTGTCTGAAACTCAGACTGGGAGTTGTCAATACAGCAACTCTTGCAGTTCCCTATTTTGTTGTTTTATTTGGCCTGTCCTGACTTTTAGACTATTGTCTAAGTGGGACATTTTTTTTTTTTTATTTTTGCATATTGCTTAACAAAGTGCCATTGCTAGGGTAGAACAAAGTGGGTGGCTGCGCTGGGCATGAGCTGCTAGGTAGAAAGATTGACTCCTCTGAGCACCATACCTCTCAACCTTGGAACATCAAAAATCTGGACAAGGCCCATGAAAAATAGGTACAAATCTGTACCCTGTTTACATAAAATTTGCATACATAATTATGTAACCCTGCCCACTCCAGTGGAATTGTGGGATACCAACTTTCCTGCAAACTGAAGAACAGACAACTAAAATATGGCACCAGAGTCTCCCTGCAGCGATTCCAGTATCCCATTACCTGCCTATTTTGCCTCATTTACCATAAACACTAATGTATGCATACTGCTTTACTTCTACAATGATTTGTATTGTATTTTTATACTTTACAGCACAATGCACAAACACCAATAGACATCTGTTAAACAAAGCAATACTGTCTCACAATGAAAATAGACTTGGCATTAAAACTTCTCTGCCCTTGAAACTCACATTCATTAAAATAGCATTAAAACCTACATCACATCCATATAAAATGCATCATGCCAGTGGTGGATAGAGATTACCTTTGGGTTGTTTTCAAATCACTGGCCCCTTGCTTGCACACAAAACAAGAAACATACATGCGTTCTTTGATACACCTTCCTGACTTTAGTAAATTATATTCCTTGTATAATACAGCATACTTGTTAGACAGAGCATATTTTAAATTTATTATTTGAATATTTTTTCAGTAGGCAATGAAACGAAATGCATGAAACTGTAATGACAAAACTGCACAATTCAGAACATTTCCATCATAAAAGTCTACCTACGCACACAATATACATATACAAATAGAATGACAGTAGTATAAGGCAAAGGCATCTTGCACAGCTTCTTGCACTCATTTTCAATTTATTTTTTTTTGGGGGGGGGCAAAAAGGCCAAAAACCAGGGACACATTTTAAACATTGCGTATAATTTAGTTAAAGTTGCTAGAATAAAATGCTGTGTTACCACAATGCATTTCGCTGCCAAGTCTTGAACACATGACTGTGCACTACAGTTAGAACAACATACCACTATGCCAAATCAGGAGCTTGTTTCCCAAAAGATAGGAAGACTGAAACTTGCCCCAAATTAGGTACAATTTTCAAATAATGATCTTAAACACTTAGAAAATTGCTAGAATAAAAGTTTTTTGCTACCATTTATTTTCTGAAGAATATGAAGTCTGAAATTCAAATGCCTGTTATTAATCAATAAATTCAACCTTCAGTAAATTGTCACAAACATCCTGAAACCACAGAGTTTATGGGGAACAGAACAAAAAAATCACAAGTGGTGGCTAGGGATATTAGGCTCTTTTTATCCTATACCCAGGGTACAGGGTTTGAGCCTGAGTACCTCTAGCCACCAGGTGTATTATAAAGGCACACACACACACACACACACACACACACACCACCTTACCGGCGGCCTGTGCTATTGGACTGCAGCACCCAAGCTGTAAAACAGAAATAAAATAAAATAGAAAGAAGAAATTATGCGCAGACTGTCTGAGCAGCAGTCTGGATTAGGAAACATTCAAGAGCAGAGATCCCAGAAGTCTATGCAGTTGTAACTGCATAGACTGTCGCTGGAAAGGGATCGGACTCAGACTGCAACATCAGCAGGCTGGGTTTCTTGCCAGGGGAAGAACATCTCAGGGGCTGTGGTGGATTTAATGCTCCAACAGACATAGGGAAGGATGTAGTGCTCCAACAGCTGTGGATTTAATGCTGCAACAAAGAGATCTACATCTATCCAGGTAGTGTGTGTGTGTCTGTGTGAAATGCCCCAGGTGCTACATGGTAGTGGGTAGAGAATAAGGCTTGAATCCTGCACCTTGGGCCCAGGTGGCAAGAGCCTGAATTCCCTACCCACCACCATTTGTAAAAATGTTGCAGATTTTTCCCTCATACTTGTTCTGTTCCTCATAAAATCTGTGGTTTCTGTATTTTTGTGTCCTTGCAAAGCCAGTAGTGCATTGGTGCAGTGGTAGCATTGTTGCTTGACAGCTACATGTTCTCTGGTTTGATTCTTGGCTGGGGTGCATTACCTTCTTTGTGGAGTCTGTATGCCCTCCCTGTTTTTGTTTCCTGTAGTATCCTCCCATCATACAAAGACATGTGTCTGTCTGGAGTGTTTCTCATTGGGCCTCTGCTAGAAATTAGCTTTTGTTCCAAGTCAGACTTTCCTAGTTAACAAATGTTAAAAATGACACACATCTGAATATCATATTCTTCAGAAAGTGTGTGGTAAGACAAAAGCTTTTATTCTAGCAATTTTCTAAGTGTATATGATGGTTATTTGAAATTTGTCCCTATTTTTGGGACTGTATTCTCCCATTATTGGCTTCATCCAGGTTTTGTGCTAAGGTTGAGAGCTATGGTAAGAACTGAATTCACTGAATATGTTTGGGGGCTATATTCCCCCATTGCTGGCTTTGTCCGGGTGTTTTTTGCTAATAGGTTGAGAGCTATGGTGAGAACTGAATTCACTGAATGTTTGGGGGCTGTATTCACCCATTATTGGCTTTGTTCAGGTGTTTTGTGCTAAGAGGTTGACAGCTGTGCTATGGTGAGAACTGAATTCACTAAATGATATAGCTATTTAAGTTTCTGTCTTCCTCTTTCACAAAACAGCTGGTTTGGCATAGTGGTATGTTGCTCTGACTGTTTTGCACAGGGTCCTGTGGGTTCAAGACGTGGCAGTGAAATGTATGGTGGTAACACAGCATTTTATTCTAGCAACTTTCCAACATTATACAAGCAATGTTTAAAATGTGTCCCTGGTTTTTGACCTTTTGTTCCCCCCCCCCCACAATAAATTTTGGCTTTTTCCAGATTTCTTGTGCTGCAAAGTTTAGAGATACAGCTGAATGTTGAGTAGATTTTACAAGGAGCTGAGAGCTGCAGGGGAACAAAAGTTTAGTGCTGCTTCTGCTAAGTCTGCTTGCATTGTTAATAGCACAACAGGTAGTGTATTTGCTTTTGATGCAGAAGTCTGTGGGTTCTACTCCCACAGTAAGTAGATGCATTGCTGATACTGTACTGTGTTGTAAAGAGGGTGGATGCTGCAGTCCTTTTTGGCAAAGATACCTAGTAACTATGAACCTGTTATCAGTTTGCCATCATTTTCCTATTGCGGTATTACTAGCTTATCATTTTTTTAATGCATGCAACATAGGCAATTTATTCTTCAAGGGCAACAGGCACTTTATTTTTAGATGAAACAATGACATATAAAGTTGTTTACTAGCAGCAACCTCTTTATTAGTTACAGATTTCTTTAATGTGGATTTTACTACTTCAGAGATTGTGCATATTTACTGATACTGGTGGACTATATAAGGTTGAGTAAACTTTTTTTGATGGAAATGTTCTGAATTGGGCAGTTTTGTCATTGGTGTATGCATTTTGTTTCATTGTTTACTGGAAAAATGTTCAAAACAATAAATTTAAAATGCCCTCTGACAACTGTACTCTATCGTACAAGGAATATAATGTAATACAATCAGGAAGGTGTATCAAAGAGCATGTGTATGTTTTATGTTCAAGGGGCCTATGATTTTGAAAACAGCCCAGAGTTAATCTTTATCTGCCACTGGCAAAATGTATTTTCTTTGAATGTGGGTTTCAGTGCTGGTTCAATGCATGTGAGTTTCAAGGGCAGAGAAGTTTTAATGCTAAGTCTGTTTTCATTGTGAGACTGCATTGCTTTGTTTAATAGATATCTATTAGGGTTTGTGTGTAAAATGCAAAATAAAACTTTCAAATGAAATCTAAATCATCGCAGAAGTAAAGCAGTATGCACATTACAGTGTTTATGGTAAATGGGACAAAATAACCAAGGAATGGGACATTGGAATGGCTGCAGGGGGGAGGCTCCATTCGACCATGATTTTGTGAGGGGGGGTAGCAAACTCAGACACCCCCGGCTGAACTATACTTCTCAGTTGTCCATATGTTTGCAGAATGAATAGATATTTGCTTCTTATTTTTGGTTTGTTCCTCATAAAATTTGTGGTTTTCTAGCAAATCATTTAGGAATAAAGTCACTAAATGACAGACATTGAGTTTCAGACGTCATAACCTTCAGAAAAATGGATGCTAATGCAAGACCTTTTATTCTATCAACTGTCTTAAGTTTATACAAGAGCAATTTTTAGTAGTGTTTGTATGTTCCCCCAATATATTTGGCCTTGTCCAGATTTCCTGTATTAAGAGGTTGAGAGGTATGTGCAAATCGCTTTGTAGAATTAGGAATATCCAAACCTCTCCGTTGTCCCCAATTTTGGCTCAAAATGTTGCTCTCCTCTAATAATCCCTCCTCAAAATGGCAATTTTGGAAGAAAACGTGGAGGGTTTACAATTATATATAACTGTAATGATCAGAGTTATAGATTACTTTTATTTCAGAAATGCATGTAGATGCTTTTATTTTGTTAGCTGTTCAAGTTAACAGTGTTAATATTAAAAAGGTGTCCCTTTTTTGACAGGTTCCCAGCTGTATTGTGTGGCAGCTTTATAGTTTTGCATCACATTTTGGTCTGTAAAATTGTAGTTTTCTGGCAAATTAGTGGCAAGTCATTAAAGATTGAATTTAGAAAATAATGACAGACATTTGAGTTTCAGATTTCATACCTTTCAGAAAATTCGTACTAATGCAAGACCTACTACTGTTCCATTATCTAAGTTAATAAGAGCAATATTTAAAAATTGTCCTTATTTTTGGGCCTGTGTCCCACTTCTAGTTCTATGTATGGCTTTGTCCAGATTTCTTGCTCTGAAGTTGAGAGGTATGAGTATCAGAGCCATCACTGTCAACCAGAGACATTTCAAATTGTGACATACTTGTTGCACCCCACGCCCCATTGTAGTGGTTCTGGATGTGTCCAATGAAGGCAAGGAGCAGTTATGCAGTGTAAGTGTGCAGAGTATTCCCCCATCCAAGGTAGACCACAAGTACAACCGTGGCTTTTCATCTGTCCTTGATTTTGCAGAATGTTCTGGTTTTCTGTCATATTTTTATACTATTGATTTATGCTTCTTATTATTCAGGAAATGCATGCTGTCACAGTGCCCTGTTGCTCTGTTTAAGTAGCAATGATTTAATGACCATCAGGTAAGCTTGTTGGAGATTGTAAGATGCAAGTAAGCTTTAATAAGCATACTGTTAAAGAATTACCAGCATTGAAAGCCTTTTCGTTGTTGCCATGCCGAGAATATTTACATAATTAGATAATGTATAAGCCTTGGGTATTGAAATGCATATGACAGTATTTGTAATAAAAGGACAGGATTACAGTATTTTCAGAAGCTCATTACATTTGTTGGAGACTTGCAGTCATCTTTTGTTGTAGACTTGCAGTCATCTTTGCAGGCTTACCAGTAAACTAAACAGAACGCCAATCTATCATGTGTGGTCCATAACTTGTGCAGGAATCCTTTAAGCAATTTATCTTGAGCTTGTTTCTTGTTTGCTGTTCATTTTTTACTTTGATCATGTCTTCCCCATGAAACAAGTAGATAGTTGTATCAGGCAGCAGGTCTTTTTTGGATAAGAAACATTTTTACAAGTGGGGGTATCACAGAGATTGCTACTATTAAGCATGTTACTTTGTAATTTTATAAAGCTGAATATAAATTATAATTAGAACTGCAGTGCAAGGAGTAGTGGTTTGAGTTGAGTGCTGCTTGTTTTTTTATACTTGATTTTGACTGGCATTCCAGTAATGTATTTAAAAAGTAATTTTATTTTTTCATGCCTCACAAACTGTTTCCATCTGGATATTAAGTAAGTTGTCATGTAGCCAATGCATTGAAATATTTTTTTCTTCTACACTTCATTTTGTCTTGATTGGACTCTTGTAATGACTGTTTGGCACCCAGGGCAGCATATTTAATTAAAATTCCAGTTGTTGTGGTGTTGAGCATAGCCCCACCCCTTTCTAGTTGGCCACACCCCTTCCCATTGGCCCCACCCATTCAGCTGTCTCCTGCAGCCCTCCTTTAATTTGAAGTCACCAGCCGCCACTGCCTGAGTCCCCCAAGCTGATGTTAAACGGGTTCTATAAATCATATATTTCTTTCTGTGGATAGTCTAAATATCAGTAGTGCATATAACAAATGGACAACACTTGAAGAAATAACCCCCCCCCACAAAATTGTGATAGTTGAGTCTTGGTTTCCTGGATATTGCTATTAATCTCCTCTAATTACATGTACTTCTTTGATGATGGAAGAAGAAAATGTGGTGGTATTTTAACGCAAGTGAAAACGGAGCATGTCCCATATCCTTCTCTAATTGTTAAAAGTGAACCCACCTGAACAATTATTTATTTATTAGGTGGACAAAAAAAACTGAATGTTGCCACTGTTGATATACCTCATCCAACCATAGTTCATATTCTGGTGGATACACTTCAAAATATCTAGTCATATACTAAAAAACAATAAACTTGTTATATGTAGTAACACTAAAGTCAGTTAGAACTCTGCACTCAAACAATTTTACTTCCCTTATGGATCAGTTTAATCTTTCTGAAATGGTCAAAGAGGGGACCAGAATGAATCCCACTAACAAACGGTTTTCAGTAAGAGACATTATTATTACCAACATACCAAACAAACTTTCACATTTACAATTTTTATCAAAGTATCTCAGTGCTATTCTGTCTTACTGGTCTTTAAAAACAATTAAGCTGGCACCTAAGCAAGTTGTTAGTCATTTACTTCCTAACAACAATAACAATAAAAACAAAAATTTAATAATACAATATAATATATATACACACACACACACACACACACACACACACACACACACACACACACACACACACACACACACACACACACACACACTTTCAGCCTATCTCTCAACTGTACCTTTCTATGAGGAACATTCCTCATTTTTTGGCAAAAAAATATGTTTCCCACTCTTCCACATTGACAGAATTTGGCACGCTTTCTTTGTTAAGAATTGTTTTAACAAATATCTGTGGTAAATACTGAATAATATCTCATACTACCTCACCAAAAATCCAAGGAAATAGTTAACAATCATGCTGTGAGCTTCCTAGTTAAGTAATTAGTAAGTGTTCCACATTGTGCGACATAAAGAGTTCCTCATTTTGCAGACTGAAAGTTGAAAGCTATGTCTTCCTTAGCAACTCTGTCAAAATAAAAAGGGCTAAATGTTTTGTCCTCTGGTAATATAACAAGTGAAGTGCAGTCAAGTATCGGACGAGCATTTATTAAGTATCTACAACTTAACTGCTGGCACAATGACATATTCAATCAGCAGCAACAGATTAATAAGAACTCTCTGATCAGCAAGAAATGAAATAAGTTAATATACTAACATGCCAATGAAACATCCCAAGCAAATGACTAAATAATGCACCACGAAGTGTAGTGTGAGCTTCCGTGTGTGTGTGTGTGTGTGTGTGTGTGTGTGTGTGTGTGTGTGTGTGTGTGTGTGAGACAGACAGAGAGAGAGAGAGAGAAAAGCTCATTTTCAAAAAAAGGGCGGTACACTATTAAAGTGCAGTGTGCATACATGTGGGTGAGAGCACAACAGTTTTCCTACAGTAAACAAACCATTCTTACATTATTTTAGTTTCCAAAGTTAAACAAATGAAAAAACTCTGAAAGAACAACTGCTACACTACTCAGAATATAAATCTCTGTATTCATTCTGATACAAGTTATGCTTAAACCACTAAGGCAGAATAATTAACTGATGGAAAATGAACCAACAGTGCTCCGAAAGATATGCACTAACAAACCCATCCAACACACTCCCTACATACACTCCTTTTGCTGTCCATCACTCAGAGTATTAGCTACATTCACTAACAGCATGTGCTACACACAGCCACATGTAGGTAATAGTACTAAAATTAATATGTACTCCAGTTTCATTAACTTCACACACACACACACACACACACACACACACACACACACACACACACACACACACACACACACACACACACACAAAATTCCCAAATGCAAGAAATGGGTCATTATTAAGTCCCAAACTTGCTGATAAATGCAAGACATGGGCTGTTATCAAGTCCCAAACCTGCTGATAAATGCAAACGGCTGTTAAGTCCCTACAAGCTGAACAAACAAAATGAGTGCTGTACACTTTCCCTGCTGTTACTGAGTGCTGTAAAAGCTGATTTCCAAGTTAAACAAACAAAACAACTGCTATAAGCTTTCCCAGCTGTTACTGAGTGATATAAAAAGCCCGCTCGCTCACATTTGCAGCCGGAAGCTCAATTCCGACTGGCTGATAGCCCTGACGGAGCTGACGTCATCGCGCACATGATGACGTCAGCTACAAAAGGGCCAAAATTCTAAAATGGGAAAAACATAAAGACAAAAATCGGAATTGAAGGGGTGCCACTCAGGAATCATGGCACCCCATCATTTGGACCCCAAAACTCGGTAAAAACCGAGTAAATCGGTATGGTTGGGAGGTATGCTAAGCACTCCAGTATATCAACAAATAAGCTCATAGGGTGCAACGCCACAAAACCAAAAATGTTAGTCATAGGTGACTCCATTGTGAAACACATGGATGTTCCCCTCACCAGGCTGGATAAGGAGCGGGTTACAGTTAGCTGCCTATCAGGTGCCAGGATCCAACAAGTCGCTCAAGCACTCAAGTTACTCCACTACAAGTACTGATATGATTCCATCATAGTCCATGTTGGGGGGATGAGTGACTTGAGACATACTTCACTGGATTATATGAAGAGAGACTTGACTGAGCACTCAGATTATGTGTCACAGGCAGGTATAACCCTAAATGTAAGCAGTATTCTACCTTCTCCAAGGATGATGCCACAATACAAACAAAAAATGATTGACTTTAATAATTGGCTTAGCTTCTGCTGTCAGTCCAAGGGGATCCACTTTCTGTCAGCCTAGGAAGACATAGTCAACAGGCCACACTGCTTTGCAAAGATGGTCTGCATCTGTTTCTTCTAGGCTTTTGGATACTGGCAAAGGTATTAGCTGCCCCTATTGTATCTTTTTTAGGCAGTGTCAAAATAACCAACCTCCTAATATAACAAATCCTCTCTAGATAAACTCAATGTACTGTTGCTTAATCCTAGGAGTCTAAACAAGAAACTGCACTCCCTGGAAGTATTCTTTACTTTAGAAGATGCCGATGCCTGTGCATTCACTGAGACATGGCTCAAAGGCGTGGAAAGCACCCTGGCCGTGCAAGGCTACAATCCTTTCCATACATTCAGACCACAAACTGAACATGAAAGAGCCAAAAAAGAGGTGTATCCATCTTAAGGGTAAGTACACCTCTAGGCTGGTCAAACAGTATGATTCTCTTGTCCAATTAACTATAGGCAAAGCCCCCTACCACATCATAACTAGCTATAGGCTCCCTACCATGAAACAGGAAAAGCATACAGCATACTTGGACTTACTGGAGTCACTTGCTATACAAACCAACACCTTACACATGGGTGACTTTAATTATCCTACCATCGACTGGGAAACCCACACAACCATAAACATGCTGGCTCAGAGGTTCTTGGCCTTTGTTAATGCAAATGGTATAGAACAGCTAGTCAGCACACCCACAAGAGGCTCAAATGTTTTGGGCGTAATACTCACTAACATGGGAGAGTATTGCCCCCCCCCCCCCCCCCAGGATTCTCTCCTGGTAAGACTGGACCATAAATTAGTCTCATTTGATGTAATTATAAGACCAGACACCCCATCAAGCACAAAAATGCTTAAGAATTTTTCAAAGGCAAATTACTTCCTATTAAGTGATGGTATAAGAGGTTTCAACCCCCCCTCAAACACAGGTAACATGGACTCTTATGCAGAGGTGTACACCGATGCCCTGTATAACCACTTAAGCAGCTGTATAGAATCAGCTGTACCTGACCAGATTAAAACCAGGTCTTGCCAAAAAAACAAGACACTCTGCTGGACCCCTAGTATAAACAGAGTATACAACAAGGAAAAAAAAAACTAATGTCCAAGAACAAAAGAGAACTGGCTCAGCAGTGGGAGAAATTCCTCTCTAGCTTAAACAAACACATTAGGGATCTTGTCAGGTCCTCCAAAGCTCTTTATGAAGTAAAAATAGCCTCTCTAGCTAAGAATAATCACAAGGCATTCGATAACTATGTCTGAAATCTAAAAGGGAATACCCAGCTGTGCTCTGAGCTGGTTGTGGATGTCACCACCTATAGTCAACCTGACGTAATAGCAAACCTGCTAGCTGACAGATTTAGAGCAACCTTTACCCCCTTACTGTTCAATATTTATTTCTCAGAAGTTTAGGAAAACTTTGATGGCCTGTGGCTGACCAAGGTTGCTGAAAATTGCTGACAATTGCAAATTGGGAGCAATCATTGAGTCCCAGAATGATGTTAATATACTACAGGCAAGGTTAACGCAGACAAATGATTGGTACCAAAGCCATGGATTAAAGATAAGTCCAGAAAAATGCATTATTATTCCCTTTGGGAAAGCTAACATCCCTGCTAATTACATTATAGACAGCACCCCCCCCTAAGTGTAGACCCAGTGGTACGTGATCTGGGTACTCAAGTTGATAGCAATCTGAACTTTGACCATCACGCATCCTTCTATGTGGCACATCTTACAAGTAAAGGCATCACATCTAGATCTAAGGATGTTATAATTCCATTATATTTGGCCCTCATCAGACCTGTAATTGGGTAAAATGCTCCGATTTGCATGTACCTCACCAGATTCCTGCAACAATTGGAGACCACAGAGGTTTCTCACCAAAAAATTACAGGGTGCACAAAACAAGTCTTACATGGAAAGATTGAAAGCCCTGTCATTATATTCTGTCTCCTACAGGTTGCTAAGGTGTGGCTTGTGCCTGGCTTACAGGCCAGGCTCTGACCTGGCCATGATGGAAATTCTACACATTCGTAAATCAAACTGCACAAGAGTCACTAGTTGCAGCGATCTTAACCTAGCCTCTGACATGAACAGGTCATGCTGAAGAGATAGATACGTCTCCCAGAGACTACCACTTGTCTTTAACAATCTTCATGTGAAACAGAGCCCCCCCCCGACCCTCTTTAAATGCAACCTAGATCAATGGATGGGTGACCACAAATTCACTCCAGGGGTGGTGCCCATGTCCCTCATGGACAGAGTAAGTCGATATTAACTACCTTAGACCCTTATCTCTGCAAACTTTGCTCACCTAACCACCAACAATTAGGGAAGCTTGGGATAAATATAGCTAGGCTTGTAAGGGCTCTGGAGCCGTTAGTCTAGTAACCTTCTATGAACCTTTGAACATAGATGGGAGCCTATTCTATAGTGGGAGGATCCTTTGAAACACATATCAGTCCCCCCAACAGGTTATTTTTATGTCACAGGAAAAGTTCAGGTCCATGGATATAGCATTTCTGATGGTGTTTGTCTTGTAGATATGCAGGTGATCCATCAGAGCTGGATCTACAGATGTCTAATATGATAGACATAGATCACCTGTCAGCAACCTGCACAAGAATGAGTACAGAGATAGGACCTTAAGGCAATCTGTGTAGGGCAGGGTATTCATATCCTAGATTCTCATGGTGGGGAAGCTTTGATGGCATTCCAACTGTTGCAAATGCCTGGTTAGGTGCATACCATTTGGGGCATTGTACTCAGTGACAGGTCTGATAAAGGCTGGTTGCAGTGGTACTATTACTTCCTTGGACCTGGATGCCATAACCTTGCATATTATTTATTTTATTTATTTATTTTACATTTGTTGACCGGGCTAGTCCAACTGGATATATGTCCATTTTCAGTAGAGGCCCGGGGAGAAAAGCTCCAAGACAGATCCATTATACCAATATGTATAAGGTTACAATTCAAAACTGTGTATATAAGGTTACAATCAAGTTAACATAGCAGATGATAGAAAACATTTTACAGTACATTGCAGAACAATATTTACAAAAATATAGAACAAGATATTCACATGAGGTAGACTGAACTTTTTTTTCAGGTTTACAATTCCTGAGAATGGTTGCATAAGAGTATTTCCAACATATTGAACAAGATATCCACGTGAGGTAGATCATAACTGTATGCAGGTTTACAATTCCTGCAATGTTTGCAGTAAAGAGCATTGAATTAAAAGTCAGAGTAGAGTTAGGAGAAATTTAATCACAGAGGTGGTGGGTTAGTCAGGGATGGTGCAAGGGCATAACCAGTGTGTTCTAAGGTATATTTTGAGTTTTTCTTTGAAGTGGGGTAGGGAAGGAAGTGAAGTAAGATCACTAGGTAGAAGGTTCCAGTTTTTCCCAGTTGTGTTTCAGAAAATAGAGTTAACTGCCATGTTGTTAGACTTACTAATACTAAGTAGAAGTTTATTAGCAGTGCGTAAGGTATTATAGGAGTGTTGTTAGGCTGTATTTTTTTGGGATTCAATAGGAGGCAACATTTTTAAGAACCAAGTCTCTACTATGTTAAATATCTTCTGAGTTAGGGATTGTAGTTCAGATGAAGATTTAGCTGCACAGATTAAAGTTGAATCATCTGCATATTGTATGCAGGTTGCCTGAGGAATAGCTAGGTAGAGATCATTGATAAATATTGAGAATAAGAGAGGGCCTAGAATGGAGCCCTGAGGGACACCCAGTGAGACTGGCAGGTGGGATGATAGTTTATTCTCCCAGAGCACAGAATGATTGTCTTACTATCTTGGCTAGATATTGGTCAAACACCAGATTGCTCTCTACATATTTTCCCAGATCTCTAACTATTGGGTCAGCTGTAAGGGGTATTTTATAAATGAAATAATTAGCTAGGGTGGGTGATTTCCCAAAGGGCACTATAATGTATTTCTTTGCACTGACTTTTAATCCATGGCTTTTGCACCAGTCATTTGGTTGTGTTTGACAGTAGTGTAGGATGTTGGTATCATGAGAGGAAACTATGATAGCTCCCAATTTACACACATCTGCAAACTTGGTGAACCACAGGACTTTGACATTAGCTTTGACTTCCAGAAAGAAGATTCCAAACAAGAGCAGGCCTAATATGGAGCCCTGAGGTACTCCATTGGTGACCACGTTCTTGGTAGAGTTGGTGTCACTCATCCTGACATCTTTGGTCCTATTTATGAGCCAGCTGGAAATCCAGCAAGTTATGTGAGGATTTATGCATAGTTCTGAGAGTTTGTCCACAATACCTGAATACACCCCAGGGATAACTTCTGTGTCTCTGCTCGACAGTGGCATAGGAAAATAACTTTCTTGGGTGGCGTAAGCCAGGGAACCTTATTGGCTAGGCTTACATAGGCTCTTGGGCCGATAGCCTAGTACCTACCTATGAACCTATGAACAAATAAGGTGGGGGGCTATGCCCCCAACACCCCCCTAACTCTAAATACTAACTCCAGGATCACACTACAGTAGGGAAAAGGGCATGTACCTTTTACTTGCCTTACAGTACTCTACACAGTGCCATACATACTAAGTTCAGTTCAGTGAAATGAGATTCAGTGAAATGAGTTTACAGTAATTTGTGTTTTCAACAATGTGGACGGGGTGAAATGAAATTTAGTGAAATGAGATTCAACGAAACAAAGTAGACCCATATATATATATATATATATATATATATATATATATATATATATATATATATATATATATATATATATATATATATATATATATATATATATATATATATATATGTATATACACACACACACACACACACACACACACATATATATATATATATATATATATATTCTTGTGTCTGTGTGTGTGTGTGTGTGTGTGTGTGTTTGTGTGTATATATATATATATATATATATCTACTTGTGTGTGTTTATGCATGTACATATATATATATATATATATATATATATATATATAGATATATATATATATATATATAGATATATATATATATATATATATATATATATATATATATATATATATATATATATATATATATCTATATATATATATATATATATATATCTATATATATATATATATATAGATATATATATATATATCTATATGGGTCTACCTGAAAACGCCGAAAGTCCACAACACCGACAATGAGAACACCGACACCGGAAGATCGACAATGGAGATGATCAAAGGTTGAGAATCCCGATGCTCAGAACACCATGTTAAGGTAAGTGTGCGATAGGGACGCACATTAGAGTAAGGGTGTGGGTATGGTGTGTGTGATAGTGACAGACGTTAGGGTAGGGTGCGGGTCAGGTAAGTGTGTGAAAGTGATGGACTTTAGGTTTAGGGGCGGATTAAGTGAGTTAGGGTTAGGGTGCGGGCAAGGTAAGTGTGCAATAGTGATGGACCTTTGGGTTAGGGTTTTGGTTAAGGTTAGTGCATAGATAGTTGTGTATGTAAGGTTTAGTGTAGGTTTGTAAGATTTTTGGTGTGCTTGTGTTGTGTGAGTGTTTTTTGGGAAAGGTATTTTTTTGTTGATTGTCAGGATTGTGGTTTGTCGTGCATGTGAAGTTTTGTGTTTTTGAACTTTCAGTTTCTTTCGGCTTTGTCGTGTCGGTTATTTCGCTGTTGGTGTTTTGGCGTGTCGGTGTTATCAGGTAGACCCATATATATTTATATATATATATATATATATATCTATATATATATATATATATATATATATATATATATATATATATATATATCTATATATATATATATATATATATATATATATAGATATATATATATATCTATATCTATCTATATATATATATATATATATATATATATATATATATATATATATAGTTTCACTTTATAATCTCGAAACACTGAAATATCGAATTTCAGTATTTCGAGACCATAAAGTCAAGTTTTTACAATAGCGAAACTTCATAACCGCGAATCTGGAAATTTCAAAGTCACGGTTATGCTGTTCCGTTACGTGACGTGGGGTGTATTTTGTGCCTGATATACAGTTTGGTGTGTGGATGTGGCTGGAGCTTAAGGTAAGTGAATATTTTTTTAATTGTTTTGGGTAGGCATTTGAGTGTATGTGAGTGTGTTCGGAAGTTTTATGTGTGGGTTAGGGTAGGTAGGTGAAGGTATGAGTGTTTACGTGTTAATAATGGTGGTGTTTGTATATATGTGATGCGAGTGTGCGAGGGAACTGTAGAATATGTAGTGTTGAGTTTATTGTCTTTTCCTGTTTGGTGCGACCTCGGAGTTAGTATTTATAAGTAGGGGTGCATGGGGCACAGCCCCCCACATGGGGGGGTTCAAGGGAGGGGGCTTGCCCCTCTGGTTATTTGTAGGGTAGGTCTGTTTAATTTTGTTTTTGTGTTTGTGTGTGTTTTGTTTGCTTGTAGTGTGGGAAGAATGGTGTATGTGTTGTGTGGTGTATGGTGTGTTTACATTCGCAATTTTGAATTTTGCAGTTTTGGGATTTCAGTATTTTGAACATTTCGCTTTATAGTTTCGAAATACTGAAATTTGATATATCAGTATTCTGAGATTATAAAGTGAAACTATATATATATATATATATATATATATATATATATATATATATATATATATAGTTATATACCTACATGTATATATATATATTTATATATATAGAGAGAGAGAGAGAGAGAGAGAGATCTCTGTTTATGTCTGTCTCTATTTACATGTATAGATATACCCTGTTAAAGTAAGGATTCCACCAGTGTGATCTTTTTTTTTTTTTTTTTTTTTTGTGTATTAAATCCGGTCTTACTTCTGGTAATACTGCAGCCTCAGTGCAGCCATTTACATATTTGTACAGATTTTTCGTAAATAATTCTGCATAGATTGCTGTGTTCTTGGGATTAGTGAAGCTATGAATTTTACAGTAGTTTCTAACTGTTATGAGTTTAGTTGGGTTTTCCCAGGCTGATTTTTATATTGAGGGAGACAGCTATGTGGTTTGACTTCACCAATGGGTAGTTAAAGTCTCCCATGACTAGGGTAATTGGCTGGATGATGAGTGCTTCTATTAAGTCTAGAAAAGAGTTGTGAGTTTCATGGGTCATAGACAGTGACCTATTGCTTGCCAGAACATAGGATCATAAGATCATAGGAGGTTACTAGGCTAATGGCCCCAGGGCCCTTACAAGCCTATCCAAGTTCAACCCATGTTCCCAATGGTGTCTGGTTCAATCAAACTCTGAAATCAGCACCTATTGCTGTTGTCCAAGAGGGATGCAGGTGGAACCCCTGGGGTGAATTTCTGGTTACCCATCCAATCATGAAAATTACAGTTACATTGGGCCATTGAATGGCTTTGTTTAGCATGAATAGGAAGTTTGTTCCAAAGGTGGAACAAACTCTGTGAGACAAATCTGTCTCTCCAGCACGTTTGGTTAATGTCACATACAATGTTAAGGTCCTTTGAGTGAGGGATCAATATGCCATTTGACTTGCGAATGTGAGGTATTTCCATTAAACCTGGGAAAGAGATTGCTCTATATGCAAGGCACAAGTTGCCTCTGAGCAGTCTGTGCAACACAGAGTAAAGTGACAATAGTTTCATTCTGTCCACATAAGACAGAATTGAAGATCCTGAATTTTTATTGTAAGGAACTTTTGTGGTCCCCAATTGCTGCAGGTGTTTGGAAAGGAACATACCAAAGGGAGCGCTGTACTCTATTATTGGCCTGATGAGGGAAGAGTACAGGGGGTTATAACCTCTTTTTTTCTGGAGACAATGCTCTTACTTATGAGATGAGCAATATAAAATGCCCTTCTTCCTACTGTGGAGACATGGCGATCGAAGTTAAGGTTGCTGTTGACCTGTGTGCCCAGATCTCTCTCCGCTGAGTGTGTGCTTAGGGTATTGTTATTGATGTGGTAGATTGCAGGAACATGACCCTTGCTGAAGGGGGTGATAATGCATTTTTTTGCATTAAGTTTATGACCATGACTTTGGCGCCAGTCATTAGTCTTCGTAAGAGCTTGTTGTAGGATGTTGACATTGCTAGGGGTATCAATGATCGCTCCCAGTTTGCTGTCATCAGCAAACTTTGCCAGCCACAGTCCTTTAGTTTTAGCCTATACTTCTGAGAAGTAGATTCTGAACAGTAGGGATCCAAGAACCAATCCCTGTGGAACACCACTGGTTATGGGTCTACTGGAGGAGGTGGAGTCCTCTATTTTGACTGAATGAGTTCTATCATGAGCCAGTTTGCAACTCACCTGACAGTATATGGGTTGACACCCAGCTGTGTGAGTTTATCAATGATGTCTGAGTGGGGAATTATGTCGAAGGCCTTGGTTAAGTCTAGGTAGGCTGTATGCACATATTTGCCCTCATTTAGGGCTTTGGTGACTGTCTTGTAGTCCACCAAGTTTAACACGCATGATCTCCCCTTGACAAAGCAAAACTGGGTGGGGTCGAGCATTTGGGGATTTCCTATATCTGTGTTAATAAGGTCCATGATGATTTGTTCCATGGCCTTTCAGATAAGGATGGTCACGCTAATGGTCTATAGTTCCTAGGGTCCGTGGATGCTCCCACTTTGTGCAAAGGGATGATGGTAGCTGTTTTCCATTCTGCTGGGATGAAGTCAATGCTTAGTCTGTGATTGAAAACCATCCCCAGTGGTGATGTTAATTCCTGTGTTAACCCATGTAGAACACAGCCTGGGATGTTGTGTCACCCCACAGAGGCTGTGTTTTTGGCCTTGAAGAGAGTGTTTAAGACCTGCTCCTCAGAGATACTAGGTGGGGGGCCGGTGTTAGGAATGCTTTGGGGTATATGTGGCAGGGGTGGGAGTGAAGTTTTACTGAACCTGTCAGCTATATCTACAGGTTCTGTTTATATAGTACTATTAAATATGAGTTCATCTCAAATCTAGGCCTTACCTATGAGGTTACAAATGTAACTAAAGAATGCCTTGTGGTTATCCTTAGTTAGGGAACCTAATTTGGATTTGTAGTTAGCTTTGGAGGACTTCACTAGGAGCTTTATTTGCTTGTTTCAGTTGAGGAGGGAGTGTTTCCAATTTTGAGACTATTCCTTCCTACGCTTAGACAGCAATTTCTTTCTTCTATTGTATAGCCTATTAATGGCAGTTGTCCACCAGGCAGGTTTGTTTTCCCTTGAAGATCTTGCTTTGGTTCTATCAGGTATGACAGAGTCAATACAATTCTACGGGTGCTTTTATAAAGCACTGGTGTATAACTCAGCATAGGTGTCTGTTCCGTCAGTGGCACAGAGGCTATGAAGCTATTTATGCTGTCACATAAGAGGTTACAATTACCAATGGAGAAGTTTTTTAGTGTAATTGTTGATAAGGGGGGGTCTTGTTTTATAGTTACTTCCCGCAAGACTTGATTTGTGGTCAGATCTTTTTGGAGTTTTTTTTTTTTTTTTTTTCTTCAGTAGTTTGTTTGCAGTTTGAGTCCTCACCAGGGATGGGCACTGGGGATGGTGCAGCTGTCCCCCATTTGGTGAGCACCAGATCCAGGATGGTTGTGCCCCTTTTGGGTGTGTCAACCTGCTGGTAGTTAACAAAGTCCTGGAACCTTTGGAAATGTGTGTTAGAACACATATAATTTACTCAGTCAATGGGTGGGTAATTAAAGTCATCCAAAACCAGGGTGTTTGGTTGTATCTTGATTGACTCAAGTAGATCCAAGTGGCTGAATGGATGTCCTGATTCATGGAGGAGGACCTATAGCTGGCAATGTCCTGAAGAGAGTCTTGCCTACAGTCAATTGCACCTGAAGTGATTCAAGGAAATCACGTTGTTTAACCACTCCAGGGGTATATTTATCTTTAATGAATATTGATACACCACCTCCTTTATTTCTCACACCTTCAGTTTGTGGTCTGAACACATGGAAGGAAATGTAGCCTGGTATAGCTGGGGTGCTGTCCTCACCCTTCTCAGTGACTGCTCAAGTGTCAGCATCTTCCAAGGTGAGGACTGCTTCTATGAGTGCAGTTTCTGGATTAGACTCCTAGTGTTTAGCAGCATAACCCTGATGTTGTTTTAGAAGGTATTTTTGCATTGGGAACTTTGTTCTTGTGAAATTGCATACAAAATGCACTATGGTGATGGCAAGAGCTTAGCCAGTAACCGAAATCCCAGGAGTGACAGATGAAGACCATCTCTGACAAAGCATTGAGGTCTGTAAACCATGTCATCTACTGGATCCCCCTTTGAATGACAACAGAAACTAAGCCAATTGTTGAAGTTAGTCACTTTTTGTTTGTACTGAGGTATCATTCTAGGCAAAGGTAAAATGCTTCTTAAGGCTAGGAACAGACCTGCCTGAGACACATAATCAGAGAGCTCAGAAACGTCTCTCTTCATATAGTCCAGTGAGGTACATCTCAAGTTGTTCATACCGACATGGACTGTAACGGAGTCATAACTGTAACTATACAGTATAGATAGATAGATAGATAGATAGATAGATAGATAGATAGATAGATAGATAGATAGATAGATAGATAGACAGATATAGATATGTGAACTCTGAGATTGGACAATGCCCGGGGAAAGGGCATATTCCCCTTCCCCAGTGATTATCCTTTATTGCATAACTGTCAGCCATCTGCAGTGTCAACCAAAGTGAATTAACAATACAAAAGTCAGTCTTAGCCATGATCGACCAACCTCATAAAACCTGTATCTCTCTCTCTCTCTCTCTCTATCATTATATATCTATATATATATATATATATATATATATATATATATATATATATATATATATATGGGTTCCTATCAGTTGATCGAACTGTCATTACAGCGACACTCACCTCTTTGACACGAAAAGATCGACTCTTCATATCATCGAAATGTCAGGTAAGCGATCCTCCCCCTCGCAGGACCCATGGTAGCACTTGTTTTTCTGCTACAACGCGTATGGTTCACGTCACTACCTACAATTTCCCTAGACAACGTTGTGATTTACTTCGCAATATAGCCACAAGTGCTACCATGGGTCCTGCGAGGGGGAGGATCGCACCTGACATTTCGATGATATGAAGAGTCGATCTTTTCGTGTCGAAGAGGTGAGTGTCGCTGTAATGACAGTTCGATCAACTGATAGGAACCCATATATATATATATATATATATATATATATATATATATACACGTGTGTGTGTGTGTGTCTATATATATATATATATATATATATATATATATATATATATATATATATATATATATATTTTTTTTTTAAGATATAGATATTTACATGCGTATACATACATACCTAAGAAGAGCACTTGTCACACAAAAAATGTCTTCTTCCCTACCATGTATCATTCTTTGTGGTTAGCCTTATGAGTTTTCCTCTGCTTATTATTTCCACTTTTCTAACTTCTCTATCTCCCCCTTTTCTCTTCATTTATATGACAAAATGTGTTGACATTTTCTTGTGCTGACCCTGTTTTGCCAGCTCACAATGCTCAGTTTGCAGCAATGAGGTGCTTCATTGCATGCAAGGATATCCATAGCCTTGCAAACATTTCCTTACCTTTTTGTCACATTGATCAGTTGAGCTATCCAAGCCCATCTGAAGTTCTTGTGCTGTTAATAGGTTCATAGGTTCATAGGTTCATACTAGGCTATCTGCCCTAGGGCATAAGCCTAGCCAGAGTGTGTTTGGCTTTCACCACCGATTTTAAAATTAATTTTGCTATGCCCTTTTTCGAGGTTAGTATACTGTGCCTCTGTCTAACAGTGACACAGAAGTGATACCTGGGGTAAACCTACGATCCCCCATCCACTCATCAAGATTCCTCTTGAAGAGAGTCAATGAGGGACTCTGCCTAACCTGGACTGGGATTTTATTCCAGAGTGAAGGGAGCCTCTGGGTTATGAATCTGTCCCTCCAGCAAGTCCTATTTATTTCAGTGCTGAGGTTCAAGTCTCTTGAGCGCGTGGCTCAAAGGGATTTGGATTTTCTGAGGTGCAGCATGTCCATTAATTCCGGATTGGACATGGCTTTATACGTCAGGCACAGATCACCTCTGAGCAGGCGGTATGCCACTGAGTAGAGCTGGAGTTTCTTTAACCGGGCAGCATATGGCATCTGTTTGAGCCCTTTGATCCACTTGGTGACGTACTTTTGGGGTCTTTCCAGTTGCTGCAGGTGTCTGGTAAGGTACATCCCAAAAGGGGCATTGTACTCAATTATAGGCCTGATGAGGGATGAGTAAAGAGGCACAATGGCCTCCCCTGATCTAGATGTGAATCCCTTCATGATTAGGCGGGCTATATAAAATGTTTTTCTAACCACTTTGGCCACGTGGTTGTCAAATGAGAGATTGCTATTAACTTGAGTCCCCAGGTCCCTAATTACTTCTTCCTTACTTAATGGATTACCACCTATGTGGTAATTTGTGGGCACTTTGTTTTTGCCAAAGGGGATGACTATACACTTTTTGGCGTTTAGCTTGAGGCCATGGCTCTGGCACCAGTTGTCTATTTCTATGAGGCCCTTTTGGAGGATGCTTGTGTCGGCTGGAGAGTCGATTATAGCACCCAGTTTGCAGTCATCTGCGAACTTGGTCAGCCACAGTCCTTCCGTGTTTGCCTGTACCTCCGAGAAATATATACCGAACAGGAGAGGTCCCAGGACTGAGCCTTGTGGGACGCCACTCGTAACTGGCTTGGAGTCTGACATGGCTCCAGCAATTCTAACCATGTGGGTTCTGTCCTTGAGCCAGTTTGCAACCCATCTAGTGACATAGGGGTTTATATATTATTGGTGAGCTTATCTATAATGCCTGAGTGGGGTATTGTATCAAAGGCTTTTGCGAGGTCCAGGTAGGCTGTGTGGACCACCTTCCCCGCGTCAATGGCCTTGGTGACTGTTTCAAAGAAATCAACCAGGTTTAAGAGGCAGGATCTGCCCTTAACAAAGCAGAACTGGGTAGGATCCAGTGTCTGTAGGTCCCCAATATATTTTTTATGAGGTCCATGATGATCCTTTCCATAGCTTTGCAGACCAAGCTAGTCAGGCTTATAGGGCGATAGTTTCCAGGATCCGTTGAGGCACCACCTTTGTGGAGGGGAACCACCGTTGCTGTACGCCACTCTTTGGGGACATATCCTGTGGTAAGGCTGAGATTGAACAGTAGTTTTATGTTTGGGTTTAGCTTTTCTTGGAGTTCATGTAGGACGCAGCCCGGGACACCGTCTGGTCCCATTGATGCTGTGTTTTTTTGCTTTGGAGAGGGCTGCTCTTACCTGTGCATCTGAGATGTCAGGGGGGCAGCACTCTGCTGGGATAGATATTTGCCCTTTGGTGGGAGGGGGAGTTTGCGCTGAACCTGTCAGCTAGGATGTTGGCAATGTCTGTGGGTTCGGTGTATTTTTTGTCATTTTGGACTAATTCTGAGCATATCTGGGAATTCCCACCCAGGTTCCTAACATAACTAAAGAAAGCCTTGTGATTATCCTTAGTGTCCTGTGCAATTTTTCTCTCAAAAGCTGGCCTTAGACGATTTTATGAGTGCCCGTAGTTTTTTGCTAACACTGATCAGAGATGCCTTCCCTTTTTGGGATTTTGCTCTATCATGTAGTAGCTTCCTCCTTCTATTGTATAGTTTGTTTATGGCTGGGGTCCACCAGACAGGACGTCTGCCTTTGGAGGATTGGGTCTTGGTTTTATTCGGGATTGCATGATCCATGCATTCCTGAAGGTGTTCATAGAATGCGTTTATAAAGGATTCTGCGGTCTGGAACATATTTTCCACAGGCCCAGGGGCTTTGAAGGATTCCACCTCAGTTTTGAGGTGTGTGAAATTTGCTTTAGAGAAGTTTTTCACTGTGGTTTTCTGGGCAGGGGGTGGGGTCAGGATGTGAATATCCAGTGAGATTAGTTTACGGTCTGATCTTACCAGTGAGGGATACACTTCTGGTCTGGAGCATAGAGTCCCCATGTTGGTGATGATCAGGTCCAGTATGTTTTCCCCTCTTGTGGGAGTGGTAACAAGTTGTTCCATAGCATTTGAGTTTATAAATTCTAGGAACCTTTGAGCTATGGTGTTGGAGCTAGAGTAATGCTCCCAGTCTATGTTTGGGTAGTTGAAGTCACCCAATATAATGGTGTTTGGAGAGACCTTCATATTTTCCAGTGTTCTCAGGAAGGCCGAGTGGGGTTCCTGGGTTTAGGAGGGTGGTCTGTAGCAGGCTATAAACTGGAAGGCAGTTTTACCCACTGTTAGTTGCACATGGATAGTCTCTGATGCTTCGTGCTGTGCCACCAACCTGGAGGTGTGGGTATCTTTGACGAATATTGATACTCCCCCTCCTTTTCTGGTTCGGTCCAAGTTTTGGGGCCGAAAAGCATGGTATGAGGTATAACCTGGTAGTGCTGGGGTGCTCTCGGGAGCCTTGAACCAGGTTTCTGTTACTGCACAGATGTCGATGTTCTCCATGCTAAGGAGAGTTTCGAGTGCATGCATCTTGAGGTTTAGACTTCTGGCATTGAGTAGCATTACACTTAGTTTTTTATCCCCTGTGATACCTATGGAGGTGGGTTTGTCTTTTGAGCCTTGCCTAAAAAAGGCACTATGGGGGTAGCAAGAGCCTTTGCCAATATCCAAAGCCCAGGGTGACAGGTGCAAGTCGTCCCTAGTGAAGCATCGTGGCTTGTCGAGCATGTCATCCCAGGCTGACAGGCATTGGATCCCCTTTGAATGACACCAATACTTAAGCCAATTGTTGAAATTGATCATCTTGTCTTCATATTGTGGCATCATTCTTGGTGAGGGTAAGATGCTACTCAAGGTCAGGGTCATACCGGCCTGGGCCACATGCTCAGAGAGCTCCTCTATGTCTCTTTTCATGTAGTCCAGGGAGGTACATCTCAGGTCATTCACACCAGCATGGACAATGACTGAGTCATATTTGTACTTGCCTTGGAGTGACCTGAGTGCTTGTGTTATGTGGCGGATCCTAGCGCCCGACAGGCAGCTCACCGTGACCTTCTCCTTGTTCAGCCTGGCGAGCAGGACGTCAGTGTGCCTGACGATAGAGTCACCTATTACAAGTGTATCAGGTGTGTTGTTTAGCCTTAAGGGCTGTGACTGTTTGGCACACTGGCTTTGTGAGCTATGTGTTGCATGTGTTTTGTTTTGGGGTAGCGGTTGCTTGGGTGTCTGCTTTGGAGGTCTCTTCTGCTTAGGCAGATTTTTATTTAGAGCCTCCGAGTATGTTTTTGTGTGTTTATGTGTTTGGTTTGCTGTCATGGTAGGTCTATGTGAGACTGGAATTGTAGTGAGTGTGGTTTCCTTCTCCTCCTGACAGGTTTCGCCAGTACTGAGTTGAGAGAGCTTAGCCTCCAGTTTGGCTATATGGTTGCATCTCTCACATGTGTTGGAATTTGTTGGGAGGAGGAGAGGGTTGTCTGTGTACATGAGGCAGTTGTAACATTGCCTCAAGATTCCCAGATTCACCAGCTGGACCGGAGAGGAGATTGTCAACTGACGTTTGGACATGCTAGAATAGTATTGGGAATTCCTTTATAATTGAAAAAAAAGGGGCCAATGGGGAACAAGGTACTCAAGGGGAGTTTGTGAGGGTGTAGTGCTTTTAATTATTTAGTGCTGACTTATATAATTGCTTTAGTGAGCAAGTGCCAGGTAACTTAAATGCAATATGTTACAGGTAACTTAAATGCAAAAATGACAAACAGTAACTTTCTTTCAAGTGAAACAAGGAAATAAGTACAGTAAGCAATGCAGATGTCACTAGGGATCCACAGAAGCACTGAAAAGCCACGTTTTAGGTGGAATTAGCATTTCAGGGAAATAACAAGCAAACAAGCATACAAACAAAGCTATATTCAGCAGGCCTGGATCTAGTCTATGCTACAGCAAACAAGGTGTACCAATTTAGTAAGAAACAGTTCAAATATGCAGGCACTATAAGCCTCTAACCAGAAATTCCCAACTCAGAAGGGCAGAGTCCAGCCTCTCCTCCCACAAGAGTGCAGACCACGAACCTTCTTAATGTAAAATAACTGGCCTGAAGCCCAAGTGCTTACACCAGAACTAATACACTTTTAGAATAACAGACACTGAGCCCTCAATCAGCAGTTCCCAACTTAGAAGGATGTAAGCTACCTGTCCTGCCACCACAGTGCAGGCCACAAACCTTCCTAATGTAAAACAACTTGTTTGAGCCACAGTGCTTAATCCAAAAGACTTAGAATGATAGCTACACTTTAATCAAGTTACTACCAAGCAGTAATAAATACAATTGAATACTTTAAAGAATGCCTGGATTAGTGTTCAAGTTATACAAACAAAGCTAGATTCAGCAGGCCTGGATCTAGTCTATGCTACAGCAAACAAGGTATACCAATTTAATAATGTCCTAATGCATGGCTGTGCAGCTACTACTTGTATCTTTCAAAAGAATCAATGGCATTTAATATTGTACCATGGTAAACCAAATATTTCTAAATATCTCCCATATTATAAAGATCATTTTTGTTCAAATCAGTCAGACATAAACTTTCATATGTTAGCAAGCAATTTTATTCTGGCCTTGTGTTTATTTTCAGATATTTACAAAAATATGAAGAATCATGTCCAAAAGCATTGGCTCTAGGTGATGAGTCACATTGACTAATGTTGATGTGATACCCAACCCTACGAAGAAGTGGGTTTGATGACGATGACGATGCTGATGCCTGCTTGACTAATTAATAGAAACAGTTTAAGTTGTACAACTTCTTTGAAAAATTACATGTGTATCATGAAAGGTTTTATGCAGTAGTTCACACGTCATGTGGTTTTCTAGTAGTAATATAATTGTAGAAATATTGTAGAAAATTAAATTTTCCATCTTTCCTTTGACTAGTCAGGCTTAGTTAAATGATTTGCTTGCAGTGTATATGTGTTAGGAACTGTAATGATGCACTGGTATAACTCTTTGCTACAATTTTTTTTCAATTCTTCATCTCTGGTCAATGGGGGTGTAGTGTTAACTTGCGGATTGTCCAGGATGCCAGCAAACATTGATACAGCTTTGGCTGCTAGCTATGCCTTCTGTACAAAACATAACCAGATCTTTCTTTCATAGAACATTCTGCTATGAGTGGGCTCTACTATTACTATTATATTAAAAGTATAACACAAAGCAAGTAGATAATCATAATTACTACTTTCCTCCAGTTAACTGCCTGACAGCTGTACCTTTGAGAGACATCAGCTTGTAGTGCCAGTCACAGAACGATACAGTTCACAAATGTGCTCTTCCACTGATTCAGGCTATAACAAATACTTTTAGTTTCCCCACTTGTCTGCATTTGTTTACAAAATGTCGTTCTTTAACGTATAGCATTTTATTATCTTAGTACAACATGGTCATTAAAATATTCCATGGGTGCTTCATCAAAATCATACTGTTTCTCATCATGAAAGGCAAAAACATTGTAAATAGGCTCTTCGTCTTTGTCCATCACATACAAAAGTGAACTAACCTATATGATACCATCCATTTTCTGCCCACTTTGATTACAATGTCAAAATAAATAAAACTTTGCTTTCATGCCAAGCAAAATAAATCAGCAGATTTTGCAAAATTAAATTACATTGATGGTTTAAACTTGCGCATTCTGTCTTTATTTTAATCAAGAACCTATTTTACATGAATAATTCCACATTACTTTAATATTTTCCAAATGTAGCAAAGTCTTAAGCATCGATCATCTATACATAACATTAAAATAACACAACACTTTTGCAAATAAAATGCATTCAACAACTAACACAATGGATATAAAGAATAATCTTTGCTATAAATATATTTAAAGATGACTTTAACCTGAAGTTCTTCCTTCCCTCTTTTTACCAAAATACTATTTCACATTTAGAAAAAAAATATATAGTGTAATAATCATTAAATTGTGTTGCATATCTAAGTTTTTCTAACAAGGCCATAGTTTTGCTTGTAAAGTGTCACTTGAGTTATAATACTGTCAGAAAATGATCTCTACTCACTGAAGATAATTGCTGCTATAGTTAAGAAAGCCATTCTAATCCATTTATGTCGTGCTTTTGACAAGCAAAACTGCACTGAACTAATATAAGTAACCAAGACCCTGCTTTAGCAATGCCCATAGACAGCTCTGCAAGCTCAATGAGGTTGTGTTCTGAACACTTTTCTAGATAATTTTACTTGATGGGCAACTCCAGCGCTTAAGCAGGTAATCTGCATCAGGATTATTACACCTCCAGCAATTACTACTGGTAGAGTCATTCCTTTGAAAAAATCTTATAGGTGAATGTTGCCATTGGTGTAGTATTTTGTAATATATAATTCCATCTTGTAGTAGACACCTTGATCTATCCATTCCTGCCTGCATCTAGGTCTCTTATCTATCTGATAGACCAGTGCATCTCATATACTATTACATGTATTACATCCCTCTGACCTTTTGAATCACAATAGTTGTTTCCACCAATTCCATATTTTGTTTCTACAATCAAGTGGTACCAAATACTTGTAGTTCTGGATTATACCATCTTGGCTGGCATTCAACTAGGAGTAGGGTTCATTTTCAAACTTTTTATGACCTCATCAGTAAAGCATAAGTGGATTGTTTGGCTATACTTTAGAAACACAGGGCTTAAACCCAGTCTGGCGACCATAAACATTAAGGCGCCTTCAAAATATATCAAACATCCTCCAAGCAAAGGGTAAAAAGGTTACACAGATAAACCATTCAGTAAAAGTTTCAGGAAAGGTTCAGTAAAGCTAGACTCTTCACTGTGTAACACATGAAAAATCCTGAAGTGGAGACCCATTAGATATCTGTTAATGACTCATTAAGACATTCCAGTGTTATAGCTATATGGGCGAATGACCATGACTTTTTATTTTTCAAGTCTTTATGGGTGTATTAAGGGCAAAAAAGCTAAACAACAATAGTGATAGACATGCTGTATTTTGAACTTTTGTGAGACCTCATTAGCACAGCATAAATAAATTGGTTGCCTATAGCTTTGGAAAACAGAGGTTAAACCCTGCCTGATGCCTATAAACATTAAGGTACCTGGAAAATATCACAAACAACATCCAGGCAAATAGTAAGAAGGTTACACAGGCAAAACATTCAGTAAAATCTACAAGAACTCGGTCAAGTTAAAGTCTTTACTGAATAATACCTTAAACCTTCTCTAGTGGAGTTCCATGGAATATATGTGGATATATGCAAATAACTCCTTAACGTCATAACACTGTTTCTTTTACAAGACCTCTGAGTGTCCACGACTTTTCTCTTTTTACTTTTTAAGTCTTTATGGGTACATTCAAGCTAGTAATGGGAATGGTCATTTAGGAAATATATATATGTTTATCTATCTATTGCTTGGATGGGAATAATGCAGGATTTTCCCAAGGTTGGAGTGCTATGGTCATGAGGGAAAAGCTAGACATGGGTAAACTTACATTACTCACACATAAGTAATACATGTTGCTATTATACAGTGACATATTAAAAAAAAGAAATGACTTTGTTAAATAATTGTATTGCTCTTCATTTCACCTCTACTGCTTCTCACAAACTGCTGTGCTTGGGGATACTTAAGCAATATACTACACATGACTGCACACATATATAATGGCACTTGTGCAGTGTACCAGTTTGAGTGTACTTGCTGCCAATTGCCACTTTCTTTATTTGTAAGGAGAATGTGATTATAAGTGAACTGGGCATACATCCAGCAGTATTCATGAGGTGCTCTCACTCATCTTATACAGCATGCACAATCCAAATATAAAATCTCTCTCTCTCTCTCTCTCTATCTATAAATCTATGAGTATTTTGCAGATGAATGAACTGCCAAATGATGAAGCCTAAAAACACAAAGAAAAACATATTGCACAGCAGCAGTACACTAAAACTAACAGTTACAATTCTACTTCTCATGACATGAGTCGCTTGAAGGGGGTTACGCATCTCTGCACTCCACCACCCAAAATGTTATAATTACCAACTTCAGGATCAGACAGCAATATGTAAAGAGAATATTCCCAGTCCCTGCAGTATTGCAATATCCTTCAAAAGTAAGTCAGCACTTTGCAATCACATATGTGTTTGATTGCTTGTGCAACAGCTCAGTTTATATGAACAGCTGACATTTCATCATTTGCATGGAATCGACACACACACACACACACACACACACACACACACACACACACACACACACACACACACACACACACATACACACACATCTAGAGATACATTTATAAATAGTGTAGTTATTTTAGTTAAGCATGGATTTGAAATCTGTTTTTTGGCATAGTTTGGTCAACCAAAGAGATGGCCGGCAGTTGCGCGAGATTGGCAATTCACCATGTTAGGGATTATGACCTTTCTCCAGTGAATATGCAATATCAGTTTGTATAAATTATTAGCATGGGATGTGGGGTGTGCAGCGGGGAGGGGGGCTTGCCTACTGCAAAAGACGTGTTTTTTAATTTACATGGGCCAAGGTTAATCCTCGTAGCATGCATATAAGCATGTTGATGTTAGCCTTGTTGATATTTAGTCAATTTGATCAGTATCACTAGAGGTACACATATAGAAACATTTCATTTAATTAAACATTCATAATGTTGAATGTTTTTTATGCTGGCAGAAGTGATTGAAAAATCACTCAATTGCTTCTGCCAGCATTAAGTCCATGAGAGATTGTGAACAGAGGGGATCAGGAAATTTGCTCTTTCCCCACTGTAAAGCAATCTTGGAATTGGTATGTATAATTAGCCAGGGTTGCGAGGGGGTGCAGGGAGGCTGTCCCTCTTGTAAAAAAATGTAAGTGTTTTTTGTTTTTTCAGTGTTTTGGCTTTTGATCTTTCAGGATCAAGGTTTAGCCATTTGAGATTTGTGTACTTCAATATTTCGAAGTACATCCCTAGATATATATACATATATATATATATATATATATATATATATATATATATATATATATATATATATATATATAAAGATAGATATTGTTTTGGTACATAGTTGTCTGTAGGGGTAGAACAAAATATTATTTTTTGTTTTCCTGTTTACTAACCTTAATTTCTATGCTTATCTGTGCAGAGAAAATAGTTGCTGCATATTTTTTTCTTTTTCATTTTTATTATACTTGTGGCACTGAGTTACGTTTCTCTTCTGTGATTTTGAAGTTGGAATTATTCTGTGGGCAAAGAAAGATTTACAATAAGTACTTTCCTTCGAATAGCCAATCATTTTTCACATTTTTAACATAAAGCAATGTTCATTGTATAATAGAAGTTGCATTAATGCATGCATTGTGCATTACATGATAAATTTAAATAAATCATGGGTAAAACAACAAACAAACATGATTGACAATTGACTGATCCTTAGCAGTGGAGGTGTAAAACTTATAAAGAGACAATCAGATAGATGATGTTGCAGAAGGTAGGAAAGCAGGTACCTATGTTATCATAAGGTGATCTAGAGATACTAGGAAAGCAGGACTATGTAGTAGCTATTTCAAATACAATAACCATGGAAAACTGGAATAAGTCACTAACTGAAACACTTGCAAAAAACTATACAGTATATGTTTAGATTAACAACAAGTATTATTGGGAAAAGGTACTTTGCATTTAACTTGCAGGAACTATCAAGTCGAGGAAAGACTAACAGACCCACCCATTCCTCATAATCTGCTTGTCTCCCAGATGGTCTGAGTAGCCATCAACCAATCTTTCTCCAAAGACACCATATCCATCTCGAGAACCAAATCACCTTCCATTTAATAAAAAATAAAAAAAGATTCAATCCTGACAACTTCATCTCCTCTCTAAAAAGCTGCATCTGGGAACCTCTCATACAAATGGCCCTAGAAGATGCTGTTAAATACTTCGACACCATCTTCCTAGATATCCTAAACTGTCATGCACCTCCCAGAACAATTAGAGTCAAGCTAATTGTGCACATTGGTTAAGTAAAGAATGTAGATCTTTGCTCAAAGCAAGAGATAAAGCTTGGGAACAATTTAATAAAAATATATATCAAGCTTCGAAACAATGAAATTAGAAACAAAGCAATGAAATTCATTAAACTTGGCAAAGTCAGCTTCTACCATAATATTCAAAAAATCATCAACATAACCCTCAAAAGTTCTGGACTGTCATAAATAAAATATTCCTCCTAGGTAAATCTAGTACACCTTCTCCAGCATCATCCAATAGCTCGGACAACATAGCAACCCAATTCAATAAATACTTCACAGAAACCATTCTTTCCCGCTCTAACACTCAGCACTCCCCTACCACCTCTGATCCTTCCATTTCACAGAACAACACCAACCCCTTTACACAATAACCAGTTTCTGCTGACACCATAAAAATATTACTAAAGAAACTAAAGCCAACCACACTAGCCACAGATAAACTTCCAGCTAAGTGTCTGCAAATTGCAGCAGATGAAATAGCATATTCAGTAGCCATACTTATTAACAGATCTATATCTGAAACTCTTGTCCATATTTGGAAAAATCTCTCACATTCTACCTTTACACAAAGGAGGTGATTTTACAGAACTGACCAATTACCGCCCAATTCCCATTCTATCTCCCTTATCCAAAATCCTAGAGAGATACATTCAGATACTACTGATTGACTACCTACACACACACACACACACACACACACACACACACACGCACACGCACACGCACACGCACACACACACACACACACACACACACACACACACACACACACACACACACTCAAGCACACAACATGACTTTTGCTTCTGTCATAGCACCACCACAGCCCTAATGACTTTAACTAATACTGTAAACCAGCACAGAAACAATGGACAATTTGTATCTGCCATCTTTCTTGACCTTTCTAAAGCCTTTGACATAGTGAATCAAAATAAACTTATCAATGTTCTCTCTGACATAAATCTTTGTTGGTCCTTCATTTCTTGATTCCAAAGCAACTTATCAGGGTGGCAGCAGGCTGTCCAATGGCAACACAATCTCTCTCCTGTTCTTCCACTTACCTTAGGAGTTCCCCAAGGTTCAGTCCTAGGACTCTTACTGTTCTCTCTATTCACCAACAATCTCCATACAGCTACTCTACATGTTTCAGTGATCTAATATGCAGACGACTCCACCCTAATATGCACAGCCCCTTCCCTATAAGTCCTTAATTCTATAACTCAGGATTCTTTTCTATCTGTTGAAACATGGCTTACTAATGCCCATCTTGCCCTTAACCCCAACAAGACCAAACTCCTTTTCTTCAATCCTACAAGATCATCCACAGCACTCCACTTCAGTATCATATCCAAAAATAAAACCACAATCACTTCAGTAACCCACACCAAACTTCTAGATATAGAAATCGACAATAACATAAAATCTGATATTTACATATCTCAAACCATTAGGAAAGTGCACAAAGAGCTAGGTGCTCCTATACAGAAACAAACAATTTCTAACAAAAAACACAAAGCCTACCATCGCCCATACACACCTCATGTCAACTCTCCTTTACGCCTCACCACTTCTAACCAACCTCAGAAAAACTGATCTGACCAAACTCGAATCTTGTTATAACAACATTGCCAGGTATGCCAAAGACTCCCCATACAGGTCACATCATTGCTCATCCCTTAAGCAAGTGAACTGGCTAGAACTCCCTCAAATACTGCTCTGCAATCTGATAACCTTTCCCCACAAAATCTTTCATCAGTCAGAAAAAACCCTGCTTTCCAGAATCTTATAGAACCACACTCCAATAGTAGATCTCTCCGTTCGAGTAATAAAGTACTATTGCAAATGACCAAAGCTAACAACTCAGCCAGGGAGACACTCTCCTCAAACTTCATTCCTAAAATATGGAACACACTACCCACTCAAATAACCTCTAACTAGATAATAACCAGTGCTATTCAAAAACTACAAAGACCACGCTTAATGAAGACTTGGTTCTGTAGCTGCACTTGTCCCGGCTAGTTATTTATTTTATTTTATTTTTATTTTATTTTGCATTTGTTGACCAGGCTAGTCTAATTGGAATAAAATCCATTTTCAGTAAAGGCCCGGGGAGAAAAGCTCCAACACAGACAATTTTATACAGTAAAAAATAATCACAAGTTCAAAGAAGTATAACAGTAGTAAAATAGCTTTAAACAGTTACAGCCATACACAGACACAATATATAACTGTAATAATTATCACAAATTCAAAGAATTATAACGGTAGTTAAAAAGGGTCTAAACAGATTACAGCCATACAGATTAGATACAGTTGTCATTACAAGCATACCTAGCTCATGATGAGGTGATATGCAATGCAATAAATATAAAAACAAAATAGTTGTTTTCAATTGCAAGCAGGATAAAAAAGTATAAACAGTTGATTAATTATACAAATGTATCATATGATACAGTGAAATAAAGATATATAGGAAACAGCAAGAGGATGTAAGTAGGTAGAATATACTCATGTTAGGAGCAGAGAAGACATATGAAATAGAAGACAGTAAGTCAGGATTTAGTACAAGGGCAAAGCCAGTGAGTACTGAGAAATTGTTTTATTTTCAGTTTAAAGAGTCTTATGGAGGACAGAGATAGGAGTTCAGAGGGAAGCCTGTTCCAGTGTTTGCCTACAGAGTTAGAGAATAATGAATCTCCAGCTGAGTTGTTGGATTTGCTGATAGTAATAAGTAGCTTATTAGAGGAGCGTAGGTTCTTAAGATTGTTGTAGGGGGTAATGAGAGTAGTCAGTATAGGAGTATAGGTGGGGTAGTACAAGCTCTTATGGATAATAGTGAGTTGTTGAAATAGTATCTGGTTATGAAACTCTAGCCATCCTAGTTGTTTTAGGTTGTTGCAGTGATGTGTTCTAAAAGGAGATCCTGTGGCAAATCTAGCAATGCTGTGATAGGTAGTAGCAAGTTTGTTTAGGTTGTTTTTTGAGAGATTGGTGTATATGGGTGAAGCATAGAGTAAGGTAGTGATTAAATGAGTTCTAGCTCTAGCGATTTTGGTTGAAGGAGAAAGGAAGGGTTTGATTCTGTAAAGGGATCCCAGTTTATTATTTACTGTTTTTATAGTGATGTTAGTATGAGTGTCGAAGTTTAGATTATTATCTATGGTTATTCCAAGAAGTTTGGTGGTTGTGTCAGGAGATATGAGAGTCCCGTTGTTGGATGTAAGAGTGAAGTAAAGAGGGGTAGACCTACAAGTAGGAGTAAAAAGTAGAAGTTTATTTTTTTAGGGTTAAGTAGAAGGCAACGGTTTAAAAACCATTGTTCAACAGTATTAAATGCATTTTGTTTAAGGGATTGTAGCTCGGTAGGAGTATTAGCTGAGCAAATAATGGTGGAGTCGTCTGCATATTGAATGCAGGTTGCATGTGGAATTGCTAGGTGCAGGTCATTAATGAAAATGGAAAATAACAATGGGCCTAAAATGGAGCCCTGGGAGACACCAAGGGAAATGGGGAGGTGAGAAGATAGGTTGCTTTCCCATAGTACTGCTTGTTGTCTATTCTCTAAGTAGGATTTGAACCATTGTAATGCTAAAGTATCAAGAGAAAGAGATTTAAGTATTTCAATAAGGAGCTGGTGGTTAACCATATCAAAAGCCTTAGATAAATCAATGAAGACAGAAGAGGAAAGGGTATTGTTATTACGGTTAGAATTTATACAGTCTGTGAAGGAGAGTAGGGCTGTGGTGGTGCTTTGGTTAGGTCTAAACCCATGTTGACAGTTGGCAAGTAAGTTATTATCAATAAGATGGGTGAGTAGTTGCTTATGGACACATTTTTCCATTATTTTTGCCAGTGGAGAGAGTAGGGCTATTGGTCTATAGTTTGAAATGTCAATGGAGTTACCACTTTTATGAAGGGGGATGATGTGTGAGATTTTCCAGATAGATGGGATATTTCCTTCGGTTATAGTTCTGTTTATAAGTATGGAAATGGGGAGGGCTATGGCTTTGGCACCTTTTTGCAGGTATTCAGCAGGTAGATGGTCAGCAGAGGGGGTAGTAGGTTTCAGTTTTTCTAAAAGAGAGCAAATGAAGGATGTAGGAACAGGTTTAAGCTGAAATAATGGAATTGGGTAAGTTGGAGAGGTGGTTAGATTAGAGGAAGTTGGAGATAATTGCTTAGCTAGTGTTTGAATGGTATATGTAAAGAAAGAATTAAAGGCATTGGCAGTTTGTGTTGGATTATCTTGGTTGTAGCCTTGTGGGATAGGTGTAATAGTTTGACCTGGGTGTAGGAGTTTGTTGATGCTGGACCAAAATGTTTGTGGATTCCTTTGGTTAGTTTGTTGTAGTTGGATATAAAAGTTTTTTTTTATCTAGCAGGATAGCTTTTTTAGTAGTATTTCTTAGTTGTCTAAAGGTTTGGTGGTCTGTTAAATTCCTGGTAGTGTGACATTTTGTCCAAGATTTGTTTCTGAGGAGAATTTTCTGTCTAGTTACTTTGGTGAGCCATGGGGCAGGTTTAGCGTTACTTCTAATAGAGCGTACAGGGGCATGTTGGTCAAGGATGGATAAGAATGTGGAATTAAAGTAGTCAACTGCTTTATCTAGGGGGAGTGTTTTTAGTGGTGACCAATCGCAGTGTTTGAGTACTATCTGGAAAAGTTTAGGGATGAAGAATTTTTTAGTCCGGATTGTACAATAAGTAGTGGGGTTAGGTATGTTAGTTTTGTGTCTGATGACATAAGTGAGTGAGTGATCACTGAGATCATCAGGGAGGGTTCCTGCTTTGTATGTGAGATGTGGAGAGTTTGTAAGAATCCAATCTAATGTACTTTCTTTGTTGTTGGTTTTATTAATTCTTGTAGGGGAGGTAATGACTTGTGAGAAGCCATAAAGATTAATGTGGGTGGTGGGATGAGGGGTACTGCAGGACTTCCAGTCGATGTTAAAGTCCCCCAGTACTAAAGTTTCTTGTGGAAGATTGACTGATATCCAGTTAAGAATACTTTCAAGGGTATTAATGTTATTTCCAGGGGGAAGGTAAATACAAGCGATGTTAATGGATTTGAATTTGTTGATTTGAAGTTTAGTGACAAGGATTTCAGAGTTATTAAATATAGGTCGATTTATGTTAGATGTGGTGACACTCGCAGATCTTTTATACACCCTTTAACACAATATGAATTCAATTTTTATAATAGTGCAGATTGTCAAACGGACATGTGGTATATCTTGCTAGGTGCATGTCCTGTAGTGCGTTTTACGTTGGTAAAACCAACAGGAAATTGAGGGAAAGAATGAGAGAACATTCATACCACATGCGTATTAAATCAGAGCATAATGCGCTAGCTGGACACTTAACAGAAGTAGGTTCGACACATCATTTCAAGTTTTCGGTGTTACAGGTTATTAGTCCTAACCGTAGAGGAGGGGACATTAAAAATTATACAGAAAACTGTGAGGTGAAATGGATAATTAAACTCAGAGCAGATAAGAGACTGGGATTAAATGATAAAATACCTCTCAAGCCAGTACTGCAAAATAGAAGAATGAAGCCGTTCAGGTGACACATTTGTTTACCCAGTGTTATTTGACACACTGGTTTGAATATGTAATTAAAAATTTTTAAAAAAATGTTATGAATGGCTACATAATGTATTTATTTTACTTTATTTTACTTTATTTTATGTAACAATGTGATTTTTAATTAATTTATAATTATTTTTATATATTAATTACATATTTATTAGGTTTCAAATAGTGCATATGTCATAGCTGAAGCATCATATTTGAAATAAGTATGATTAGATGTAACTATTAAGTATTAGAGAGAGTTACAGACTTTTAAGTTTGTATGATGCTTTATATAGTTATATTTTGTTTTTAATGAAAAGGAAATGACATAAGCAAGACCTGCTTAAAGAATGAATTATTCATGAAGTTATCTATTTAAGAAGGACTTGATTTTATGTCATTCATATGGTCTGATGAAGCCTTAATGGTGAAAGCGCTTACCTAATCTTATATTAAAAGTGTTTGTTCTATGTTACGTTGTGCCGGCCACATTGTATTTGTATCAGAATAATTTTTTACTTGACCGTGGTTTGTTCTAGTGGATTATACAACATTTATACTTCTTTTTTGCCCTTTACTACACTGGAACATTTACTCCGTGGGGGTGATTGATTGTTTTATTAGTTCTTTTTTGCATCTCCTCCGATATAGCTAGCATAAATACAATAAGGAACAAAGTTCTTGGCCTATTAAGAGTGGGAAATTTTGGGGAAGAGAGTGGACTGTAAACTGCCTCCAATCATCAGTTACAACATCTTTGGGAAGTGATGATTTATTACTTGCACAATAAAAATAGCACTATAACCAGATCACCTTCTGAAAAAATTCTGGCTCAAACTTCTCCCATGCCAAGGTTGCATTCTTATGCTAATGAAAGGGTGACTTCTTCAATGATATGGTATTTTAAAAAGAACAACAGGTTAAGAAGAAAAGTGTTTTTTACTGGTGCCAGAAAGTTCATGCGACATGTGGGTAGGATTACAAATGGAAGAAATAACAATCGGTAGGAAGTTATAAAGAGAATTAGCTATGTCAGTGTTAAAGAATAATGGTGTACCATAGAACAGAATGGGAACTTTCCAGCTTCACCCATAATATTCTTAGCTTCAATCCAAACCTGCCAACATTGGTTGAAAAGTAGCTGCTACTCACGTAGATAGCTATTGTCAGGTTAAGTTCATTCTAGCAAAGACATCTCAAATACACAAAATGTTATTTTGAAAGTGGTCCTGAAGATTTCCATAACATGCAGTTCTCATCCCTTCCTTTAATTTAGTCTTTACATCTTTGACAGGACAAGGGCATGTCTTTCACCTAACTCTCCCATTGGTGAAGTGAAAAATCCCGTTCTGAAGATTCACAAGAATTTTGTTAAGTTCAGCCCATGCAGCATTTCTCTCAGCACATAACAGAGTAGGATATAGTCCATAAAGGCAATGATCCATAGCGAAACTTTCTCTTTGTTCTTTCATAGAAAAATGGATTATCTGGTGACCATGAGAGCACCTAGTGTGATCATTTTAAGGGAGCACAGGGAGAACAATGGGCAATGGTCACTCATGCAACAGTGTAGAACCTCAAACAGAAGGCACCATTAGGAATTCTTCAAGAAAAAGGGATTATCTTGCATGGCTACGCATAGTGTCACCATTTACTAAGTAAGAGAAAACTGTGACATTGAATTTCTCTTTCAGTTTTCTATGGAAACCTCCATATAGTTTTAATAGATAATTACTGAGACATACCTCTTAGCTGTCCAGATTTTTGCAGAATGTTCAGATTTTTGTTTCATATTTCTGGTCTGTTCCTCATAAAATCTATGGTTTTCTGGCAAATCACTGAGGACTGAAGTCACTAAATAATGACATACCTTTGAGTTTAGACTTCATATTATTCAGAAAATGCATAGTAATACAAATCCTCTTATTCTAGCAACTTCCTATCTTTGTAAGAGCCATATTTAAAATCTGTCCCTATTTTTGGGCATTTGTCTCCTTATTATTTTAGGCTTTGCCCAGATTTCTTCCACTAAGTAGTTGAGAGGTATGGATCTGGTAAATTACTGCACCTTGATTATGGTGAATTTGTGATGTTTCGATGAAATAGGAACATAATTGACCAATTCATAAGCCATAATATTTACTGTATACTTGAATTTGCATTCCCTGACAGGTTTAAATAGCACACAGTCAGTGAAATATGTAAAAAGAGATGAAGAGGGGTAGAAGCTTGTTCTGAATTCAGTAATGAGTGAGACAACACCTAGTGTCTGTCAATTTACTTGTTGAATATCTTCTGACAAGGTCTCCTTGCCAGTTGATGTACCATGTTGATGAGAAATAGATAGTTGTGTTTCTTTAACAAGATTCATCTCATTCAATCTAGAATGTAGTGAGGAATAGAACTGTTGTTTTTGTAACCTCTAGTCTAGGTACTTTTCAAAAATTATTTACTGCTCTGCATATCTTACATGGCTAACAGAGAACTTAGTTAACTTTTAAACCATTTTGGATATAGTTCATATGAAAGAATTTTTGGATTATTTTGCATATTCTTATAACCCATCCCTTGCTGTGCCAGAAACGTATGCAGTAGTGTTCTTATTACATTTGCAGGCTAATGTGAACAAAATGTTTTAAAAATTATTTACAAAAAAGCTGGTAAACTTCATTAATCAGTACTACAAATATAACATTTGCAATATTATTTTTTTTTGTTATTGTTGTTGTTTTTGTTCACTCCAGTACTATGGTATCTTGAAAACTGGTAAATGTGATTTCATGATAAAAAAAGAAAACCGTGGAATTTAGATTACAGTCTAATGATGGACAGACATGTTTTATATCTTCTAATGAGATAATTCAGTGAAAAGAGATTCTTTTGGGACTGAGGCAGTTTATTCTATTACTGCACATAAGCTTATCTAGGTCAGCTGGCCAACAAGCATGTCATTAACATATTATTATAGTATGTAGTCAGGAAGCAGTAAATGCTGCTGAGAGACTGCCAGTAGCTTCAGATACCCAATGGGGGATAAAAAGCACTGCACATCTGGTGCCTTGCTTTGCACAGGCACAGCTAAAGGATTGGTGTTGCACTAACAGTCTTTGAAAAAATATTCCACGTCTGATGCTAAGTGTAAGTATATAGAGGAACCCTGCAAAATTAATTGTCAATAAAGGGGTATTTGTAAATGCTTGTTATTTATAACCTTCCTTCATATGAAAGGCTCCATCTTAGTAACATATTGATGACACTGTATGACATCCAAACAGTGGTCTGCCAGAGAGCTGAACTCATAGTGTGGATATGGTATTCAGCTCAACATTTAATAACAATAGAACCCTTCATTAAAAACAAATACAGGAAGCCCTTTAATAGAAAATCAAATGTCTAAATCTCAAAAGTTCGATGTAAAAATATTGAAACCCAAATACACAAAAAACAAATAAAAACTTAAAGCCTGTTTAATGCATGGGAAGGCAAGTTCCTATACATCCCCATACCTCTGTACTTTGGTTTAAGCCTGGCATTTCAAGAATTTTAGTTAGGTAATTAGTTAGTTACTTAGATAGTATTTAAAAACTATGCTGTCATGTCTAGAGGTGAATATGGGGAGCTACACTTGATGGGGTGGGAGCTAAGCTTCCAACCCCCTCATACCCTGAACATAATGTATGATAACTTTTCAGGGGCACAAACACAATGGAAGGGAAAATCTTGAAACAATGAAGTCACTTCTGAAACACAATTAGGGACTATAAGGGTAGTGATTTCCTGTGGGAAAAAAATATCAAAATTAATAAAGTGAACTTATTTGTCTGAGTCCTCATTTAGTAGTAAATCAGTTAGGTATGGTAAAGCAGTGCACACATTCTAGAATTACAAGCTGCTGTACACTGTCAAAAGTCCTACTTCTGCCTCCTTTGTATTTAGAATGTAATCAGGACCTTGTTTTATCATGTAGTCTGATATAAAGAGAATGTTTCAAAGGAACTTATAAGGTATAGCAGTGATTTTTTATGTGAAAAAATTGTGTAACAAGTGCTTGTTTTTTAGCAAATTCTGGTGTCAGTAAGGACAAAACAAGAACTGATTCTATATGTCCACTTGAATTTAATGCTGCAAAAGTACTGAACTAAATAGGGGCAGCACTGGAATTACAGAATATGCAGCAGAGATACAGTAGCATAAAAAAATGTCTGTTAGTAAAATCATAAACATGGAATGTCCATGTAAAGTGCATTCAATTATTATCTTATAGTTCTCATTTTAATCTAAATAAAATTCTACAAGTATCAGAATGTTCAATCCACACAATGTGTCATGTAGTAAGTAATCTGACCAATAGTTCTAGAAAAGAATTGCCTTTCAGAATCATTTCCACAAAAAATAGGCATGACACTTTATCAGCAGAAGTTAGAAGCACATACGAATGCACAGATAGCCACATATGACATGTCACACAGATACAGATGCTTAATGTTGAGTGCACATGACCCAGAAGGCTTCTGAATTCTGCTGGCCCTCCATCAGCAGTCAAAAGAGACACTGTGCTTATTACTTGCCACTTGCAAGCTGATTAACATGCATATCACTGTAGAATGATTAACTTACCCAGCTGTTCTGCCTACTGTCCTTTTAAGGAATCCATGTCATGAATGTATTTACATTTGTTAAACAATATTGATGCCTATTAAATAATAAAAGCAGTATACTCTCTGTACTGGAGACTAATTAAATCTTTGAATGTGCCCAAGAACATGACTGAGAAATTTGTACTAACTAAACAGGGCTTAAATAAACACTCTAGTGTAGTGCTTTAATTACAGTCCTGTTTGTAATGTAATTTTGACTGTTTAAACTATGATTTAGGATGAGCTAATTACAAATGATTTTCTACTCTGTAATTATTAATAACAAAATTGTAATTAGACAGCTGCCTGGGATCAGGGCGACAATTTGTGTTAGCTGACTCTAACATGATTACCAGCTTGGCAGATTTACAATAACAGCTTTCAGTGATTGGAGAGTCACTCTGTGCCGCTGAATGGCTGTAGAAAATGAATGTATTCAACAGTTAGGCATCTACCAGTGCTTCTAAACATAAATTTAAATGGCATTCAATTACCAAACCTGCAGGAGGAAATGAATTACTGAAAGCTGGCAGGGAGACCAAATCATTTTAAAGGCCTAAGGGAAGAAGAAAACCAGAGGATTTAGTACCAAGCCAGAAGTACTTAAGCCTTTAAGAAGAGGAAGGACAGAGTCTGGTACTCCAGAGGGATAAAACAATGTTCTGCAATTTACTAGAGCATTTTGAAGAGGTGACTAATCTAAATGAGGCTGGATAGTTTCTGTGCTATATGCAACAGCAAATGCAATATCTTCTGAGAGGCTATGACAACCCATATTATGAATGGTTATTACTTTATATCAGTGATATCTTCTGCAGATATAATAGGACACATATAAATATTAAAGTAATTTGTGAAATTATTTTGTATGTGTTAGCAATTTCAGTTTCATTTAAGAACAACTTTAATAACATATTTTTATATATATAAAATGCATGCATGCATGCATGCATTCATGTGTGTGTGCACACACACACACACACACACACACACACACACACACACATATGCTCATACACATATGCATGCACATGGATGCACATACACAGAAACACACATTTATATATGCATGCAAACACAAACATACACAAATAAGGATGCATGCACATACACATAAACCCACACACACAAGAAACACACACACACATATAGATACACATACACATAAGCACACACTTATGAATACACACACACACACACACACACACACACACACACACATACAAGCATACATACATAAATAATGATGAATGCACACACACACACACACACACACACACACACACACACACACACACACACACACACACACACACACACTCACACGCACACTTGCAACCAACATTGACCAAAATTATCATTAAATAATCACTCTGAAATTTCAATGGCCTGAACCATAGTAGCCCAAGCAGTTCATTTTTGCTTACAGGCAATAAGCCTTACAAAGTGCAACTAATTTGAGGAGTGAACCCCAGCTTATACAAATATGTAATTCATTGCAGAATAGAAAAAAGTACCAAGGGATGAAATATTGCTGCAGGCAGAATGGAAGTGTAAATCATGCGACAACCCAAGCTATCTCCATGGCATTGACAGATAAAGCATGGACTATAACTGAAATATTCTGGGCTCGATTATTAAGTCTGGTATTGGATAACCTCACCTGGGAGTGTTGGGAATGAGCAGCTGATAATGGCTCACCCATTCTGTGGGGAAGGGAAGTTGCAGGAGCATCATCTGTAAGCTATACCATAGGTGTATGCTGTGTTCATAAAGGTAGATCATGGCAGAAAAGTCCTTCAAGAGGAATTTCATTCTGCCATTCTGAATAGTGTATGTTTCAAAGCACGTACCCAAGCTTGGATTTAACATAGCAGGCAATGTACTTGGCCTGTGTGTAACAAAAACAGAAAGCACTAGGAACAAAAGTCTATCAGCTTCCTGGCAGGAGAATGATATGTAACCTCAGTTTCTCCCTGCATTCTACCTTCTTTGTGTCTTACACAATCAGTGTTCGCTCTTGGTCAGAGCTCCAACAGCCTTTCATGTAAGATATTTTATTTATTTATCTGTTTCTTTCTTTATTAATTTATTGCATTTTTTCACCAGGGTAGTTCAGCTGGGCAGAAAGCTATTCATTTTCAACAGAGGCTGGGGAAAAAAGCTCCAAAAAATTGCATCACATAAAGAACATAGTAAGCAGAGTATACAAGTAATCAACAAATATACAAAATGTAAACAGAGTATCATTAATTAATAACAACATAATGTGAAGAACTAAGCAATATATTTGAAAATGAACTTGGTAGAAGAAGGGAAAAGGAGGTATTTATGTATTTATTTATTTGTATTTGTTGACCACAAAAGCCTGACTGGACAGAGCTCATTTTCAGTGGGGGCCTGGACAGTACATTTATATTAACACATGAATTTAGAGAGTTCTCAGCAAAAATGACAGTTGAATTTCACAGAAAAACAAATGTAGCCACAAGACAGGCATATACACTAAAGTTTATACAGTAAAGTATTTACATCAATATGTATAAGTGTATACAGTTCCAAAAGCACAAAGGAATTGCAGGAAGTGAATGAATTTACACTATAGAAGGGAAAACATTGCTGTAGAGAAGTGTAGTGTTTCTACATTTCAGTAGATACAGGTTTGTAAAGAGTACAAGAAATATAATGAAGAGTATAGTTAAGAAGTAAGTTATAAATTATGTAGGATATATTAGTATTGCATAGGAGGATAGTGGTAACAGCATTTGAGTGAGAGAGCAGGGTATAGGATTAATTCTGTGTAGGCAGCTTGTTCCAAATTACAGTATCTGTATGGTTTATGACTTAGATATATAGGGAATGGGTGAGGGGGTAGGCCAGTTAGGAAAAAAGAAGCTTGTGAAGCAGTGTTTTAAGTGTTGAAGTAGGAGAAAGATGAGAACTAGTGTTTAAGAGGGGTGTGAAGAGGGGTGTATTTATCCAAGTGCAGACGTGAAACTTTTTAGGGGTGCATCAATTCAAGTACAAGAGTGAAAAAGTTAACAATAGGTAATAAAAAGTTTGTGCTTTCACTAGAGAACTCAACTTGGTGGGGTGTTTTGTAAATATGATAGTTATCAGGGGTGGATGACTTCCTGAAGTATACTTTCTTGTCATTTAGTTTTAATCCATGGCTCTGACACCAGTTATTTGTCTGTGCCAGCCCTTAATAGACAACATTAATTTTGGTGGGGGATTCTATGACTGTTCCTAATCTGCAATCATCTGCAATTTAGTCAACCAGAGACCACTGACATTGGCCTTGACCTCAGAAAAGTAAATGCCAAAAATGAGCAGAACTAGGATTGTTCCCTGAGGGTATCTGTTGTGACTGGCTTGTATGTAGAGGTGGACTCCCAAATTCTAACTTTTTGGGTCCTATATGTGAGTCAACTGGCTATCCACTTGGTGACATAAGGGTTTATACCTAACCTCTTGAGTTTATCAACAATGCCCAAGTGGGGTATTGTGTCATATGCCTTGGCCAGATCAACGTAAAAAATATGAATTATTTTACCCTCATGCATTGCTTTGTTGACCTTCTCAAAGAAGTCCACAAGGTAGAATAAGCATAATCACCCTTGATGGAACTAAATTGGATTGTCTCCAGTGTCTGGGGTTTTCCTATGTCATTATTGATGATTTCCATGGTAATTCTTTCCTTGGGTTTGCATGTGAGACTAGTGAGACTTATGGGTGTTTAGTTTCCAGGGTCTGTAGATGCACCACGTTTTTGAGAAGGGGTGACTGTTGCTTTATCTGTAAGTGAGGCATAAAGTGTATTTGGAGGCTAAATAGAAATTCCAGAGGGCCTGATCAGTCATGTTTAATGCTATTTAGAAGGCATCCTGGGATATTGTCTGGGCCTATTAATGCAGCGTTTTTGGCCTTAGAAAGAGAACTAAAGACCTCTTCTCTAGTGAAAGCAGGGAGAGTTTTATTTGATGGTATTGTCTAAGGGGAGGTAGAGAGGGAGAGAGGGCTAAAGTTCAAGCTGAATTTATCAGCCAGTAGGTTGCTATATCTTTAGGCTCAGTATAGGTGGCTCCATTATCAATGAGCTCTGCACACAATTGTGTATTGCCTTCGAGGTTGCAGACATAGCTAAAAAATCTCCTTGTCTAGGAAGCCAAATTTACCTCAAATTTGGCTTTTGTAGACTGTATTTGTCCTCTGTGTTGTTTGTTTAGTTTGATGAGAGTGATTTTATCCTACTGGGTGTTACATACCTAATTTTTTGCCATGATTTTCTTCCTTCTGTTATACAGTCTATTGATGATGTGATTCCAACAGGGTGTTTTTTTTTTTTTTTTTTTTTAAGTTCTGCACTTCTTCCTGCTGGGTACAGCTGCATCTAGGCAGCTACTAACACACTTCTATAGGGTTTCAGTAAACAGTTCTGCATAGGCAGCAGTTTCTTTAGGGTTTATGGGGGCTTGATATTTTGCGAGGTAATCCCCTATTAGTAGGAAGATAGCCTTAGAGTAGTTCCTAAGCATTCCAGGGTTAGCTGCGGTTCCAGGTTTTATTTTTACTTCAAAAGAGACCATTTTGTGGTCTGACCTTACCAGAGAAGATATTACATTAGGGGTTTGCAGCACGCTACCATACTAGTGAGGACCAGAACCAGTATGTTTGGATTCCTGGTCAATGTATTGGTAATCTGGTCCAGGGAGTTTGTGTTGACAAAATCCAGTAATCTCTGTGCCTGTACATTTGGTGTCATATAATTCCCAGTTAATAGTGGGATAATTAAAATCACCCATGAATATGGTATTAGGTTGAATGATGAGAGTTTCCAATAAATTTAAAAACATGTTATGTGTTTCCTGGTTAATAGAGGGGGCCTATAGTTTGCAAGGAAGTGGTATGAGATTTTGCCTTTGGTGGTTTGAATATGAAGAAGCACAAGTGCATTGTCCTGTTTGGCCAGCCTTGAGGTATATTTACTTTTGATGTAAATCGAGACACCTTCATCTTTAGTCAATATCTGTGTAGTAGCTGTTCTAAATGTGTGGAAGGCATTATAACCTTGAAGGTCTTACAAGAATTAGAACAAATCAGGAAGAAAGCCTAGGAGGAATTAGGTGGACGACAGGCATAATGATGGATAAATAAATTGGAGAAGTTTACAAGTTGGGAGTAAGTACTAGTCTGGTGATGAAAATAATTTTATTGCAAGTAGTTTATATGGGGAAACATATTCAGATAAAAGAAAAATGGATAGGTGAGATCTAGCAGTTTTGTGACGGGTTTATTTGGAGAGGGAAAAGAGGAAAAAGAGGGAAAATGGAAAAATAGCAAAGGATCGATTGTGAGTAGATAGAAAGTTAGGAGAATGGGGAGCCATGGACTTCAAAAGGTATATAGCAGTGATAAAGTTATGTTTGAAATTAAGGGGGGTGAAATGAAAGGAAGTAGGATATAAATGGAAATATACATGTTTATATCAAGAAATTGAACACGGGACAGACAGGAAAATGATGAATTTTCTTGGAATAAAACCTGCAGAAGGCATATGGATGGAAAGTTAATTGGGTACATTCTGGAAGGTGAACCTAGAGGAAAAGAAACTATAGTAATAAAGGAAGAGAGGCGTTAATGTAATAAAGTACATGAAAGGGGAGGTGGGAATACATTTAATGTTCTCTATAAAGTTTATAAGCCTGTTTATTGAAACTATGGTGTAATAATGTAAAAATATTAAAATGTATTGAAAAAATGGCAACAATGTTAAAACAATAAACGTTTTAAAGATAAAATAAAATAAAGCATGAATGTCTATATTCTTCAAGCAGGAGATAAATGACACTGTTATATTTGACAATGGCCTACAGTACAAAAGTCAGGAAATCTGAAGAGTTGTGCATGAATGAGTATTCAGACATATTACATCCATTATTCCATTTAGTGGACAAGTAGAAAGATCTAGTCAAACAGTGAAGAAACTATAGCTATAAGGATTGTAATCTAACATTTTTGTATTTTTTCTATGTGATATTTCTTCCATGCCTGTCAACCATCAGTCCTCCTCATCCAGTGTGCCTTGAGTCCATTCCTTTTCATATAGAGAGCCATACCTCAATCATGCTGACCAGAGTGGGCCATCACTCAAGAAGCCATGGAGGAGCTTGTACCCCTGTATGCACTTCTTATTTCTTTTGCTGCCAAGTCAGGGTGGTCCTTATCTCAACACCCTGAGAGTCTGGTTTTCTTTCCCCATACCAAAGCTATCTATGTTTCAGGTGAAACTAGCCAACACAGACAGGATTAACACAACCAATACTGTCACAAGAGAACAGAACATGTGAAAACTGCCAAAATGTAGAGAGAGATAGAGGTAGTTATAGTTGTGTCCCCATTTCCAGGTATAAAACGTTTAGAACAGTCCCAAAAAGAATTTTATATGTCCTGGGACAGCAGTCCTATCAAACACTCAAAAGCCGGTCTACCATTAGAAAACAGAAATATGAAAAGATCAAGATTTAAAATATAAACACCGGGATTCAATAAACTCCATGTAGGCTTCACGAATTTACATGTGTGCACAGGAATGCACTGCGAGTAGCACGGCTAATTAAATATTCATGCCAATCGCCACATTTAAATGTAAATAAGTACAGTTTCATGGCTTTCAATAGTATTTCAAGGCAGGAAACCATGTAAAGCAACACAGATACCAATCCTGTTTACAGCACACCACAGTTGGTTACCGTGTTTGCATAGCATGCCACAATAAACACCAGGGCTTATAAGTTTCCATAGCTCTCAATTGCTTACTGCTAGAAATTTGGACAAAGCCCAACATGATGGGGGGACAATGACCCAGAAACAGGGACAGATTCTACATAGTTGCACATTAAAAATGTACTAAATATAACAACAGATTTATGTTAAGATCCATTTTCTGATGGATTTGAAGTCTGAAACTCAAATGTATGTAACTATTTAGACCAAAAAGTATAAGGTAAAAGTCTGGACATACAGCAAAAATCTGGATTGTTGAGAGGTCTGATATGCATATAGTCCAAACACAGTACAGGACAGTGTATATAGTGCAGAGTATTTTAAAATTCCATTCCTGGCATTTTGTCTCTCTGATGTGTAAATGATCTCTAAAGGTGCATAGACTACCATGTAAAATAAACACTGGGGGAAGTGTGTGTATTCAGTAGAGACATACAGATGAATTGTAGGAATGAACACAGTGAAAAGGACAGGTAAAGCAACCTAATGTACAGTAGATGAGGGCATGTCAATGGATTACAGCTGTAGCAGCAATACTAATCACATATCAGTATGGTACAATAGAGACTGTACAGTGAAAATGTGTATTATGTGACTGTCACACAAGGTGACATAACAATGGGGAAGATGTCTATGTGAGATAAGCATCCTTACATGAAAAATGCAGAGGACATCTATCATGGATGTTATATACAATTGGGGTAGGGTGCATTTTGTGAAGCTGTGCAAACTGACTTGCCTGAATATGAATGCAATCTCAACAAAGGCCTCCAGCAAGTGGGACACAGGTAAAGGCTCATTGACAACATTAAAAGAAGCAAGCACAGTCCATGGACAATATCAGAATAATACCACCAGTAATCCCATGTCTCTGACATAACATATGTGGTTTAGAGTGATCAGAGAAGGTGATGCACAAACACACTTGTACACGTCTGCACTCTATGAGAGTAATCATGCACACCGTCCTCACACTGTAACATCTGTAGGAGGTATTAGGAGGGACATTTCTGTACCTGTATGTGACATTATGATCAATCCATGCTAGTTGACTGGTGTGCATGGCATGTGTGTATATATATATATATATATATATATATATATATATATATATATATATATATATATATATATGTATATATATATATGTATATATAGCACAATCCACACTGCTACAAATATTAACCATGGCAATAATATTGTTAAACAGCTATGTATGTACTGTGTGCATCACCAGAACAGGTATCACACATGCATCTGGTTTAATACCTCAATAGGTGTTCCACACCATCAGACAGTAATGTATATGCAACAAAAAGAATACCTAGGTATGGCCAATAAGATGTGTGACAGCTCACTGTGACAAAGGTGGTGCAATTCAGTTACACATCACTGGCAGATGTGCAGTGAGGTATATGAAGAAGGGTGCATTGTACTCAATTATTGGTGTGAAGAAGGCTGTGAACTATGGAGGTTTTATGGCCTGTGATGTGGATGTCCTTCACATACTCAGTAGTTGTGTTACATACAAGTCAGTGCTGTGGCCACATTCTGGTGTATGTTCCAAATACCATCTACCCCCGGAGACAGGTCACATACATTTTGGTCTGATTATGGGGTGTAATGTCTACATTATACTCGGGTTGTATATTTGTTTTCCTGATGCAACAAATCCCCCATCTTTTTGTGTAATTGTAGGTGTTGTCATGATGGTGGCAGCAGTCTGTGGTGTACTGCTGTCTGTATTATACTAATATCACAGTTGGAGTTAATGAATGCCCACAATCAGTAGTCATTCAGACAGTTGTTTGGACACGGGATGTGTATGTAATTTGTGATGTCTGTGACTTAAGTAACGGACAGGAAAGGGCCTAGCAGACAGTCCTGATGTATGGACCTGATCACTGGACCCAAGATATAGTTCACTTCACACATTTTAACATATTCCAATGCCATGTATGTGATACAGTCGTCTCCCCACTTGGTGATAAAGGTGTTTGGCCACATGCGACAATGTTGAGGGAATACCTCAGTGTGGATTTGTGTCAGATGCCTTGGGCTTGTCAAGGTCAAAAAGATGATAGTGATGTCATCATGCACCCCCTTAATGACCTCTTTGAGGACATCTAACAGATGTAACAGACATGATGTTGCATTAACAATTCATACAAGCCTGTTGCACACAGCTGGATTATTACTAGTGTCTATTTATAAAAGGTCCATAATGACATGTTGATCTACCTCACAGATGAGGAGAGTCAGGATGTGTGTATACATGCATGCATCTGGTGCTGTCCCCCCAACTCACATGGATGCGTGTTGATGTATACCCTTCTCCAGGAACATAGTCTGTGTGGAGGCTGTGGGGAAGTGTATATCCAATTGTGTGAGGAAGGAGTATATGGTAAGTCACACGATAGACAATCTGAAATGTTGTCAGCCCACTGATTCTGTATGATAGGCCTGGATGGTGTTAAGACAGTGCATACTGGCTATCCCAATCTGGCCTAGGGTTTGCACACAATTTGCCATGCAGGTATCATTAAGAAACTCACCCAGCTGGGGATTAACCTTTATGTCACTAGATGGGTAACCAATTGGCTCACTGACAGAACACATACTGTGAAAGTTAGTGAATCAACCTGTACCAGTAGAGCTGTCACCATTGGCTTATCCAAGGGGTCTGTGCTTGGCACTTTATTGTTTGAACTCTATTTCTTGACATTTCAGGCTAAAGTATACTGCCATTGGCTTACTGCATTTGCTGATTCTTGTATACTGGTTGCAATCATTAAATCCACCTACGATGATTACATACTACAGGAGGGGCTAACACTGACAAATGATTGGTGACAAAGCCACCCAGTCTACAAATAAATGCAAAATGCATTTTTATTTTTTCCTTCTGCAAAGTGGAATTAAATGCCAATTACAGCATTGCCAGCAGTCCCGCTATGCTAAAAACCAGTGATGCAAGCACTGGGAACACACATAGATAGAAATCTGAGCTTTGACCACCAAGTGTCCAGACTGGTATTGACAGCCTTTTTTGTGCACATCATAAGTAATGTCATCATATTCAGATCTGAGGATTATATCACAGCACTGTACTCAGAACTCATCTGAACACCAGTAGAGCATAATGCTGTCTTGTGCATGTACCTCACCAGACAAATGCAGCAGCTGGAGAGAATGCAGGGGGTTCTTACCAAAAAAACACAGGGCCTACCAACCATGCCATGACGTATGTGGATAGATTGAAAGCCATGTCACTGTAACCTGGATCTTATAGGATGAGATGACTTCTGCCTGGCCTGCAGGCTAGTCTATGACCCTGCCCTGGTGGAAATACTGCACATCCACAAATCAGAGATAGCTGATAATATCAGCAGTGTCTAGTGAGGAGATTATGATAATAGCATTGTTCCACATGCTAGTGTAAAAGGCTCTCTGTAATGTCATGCAAGTGCACAAACACACACACCCCAGTTGACTGGAATGAGAATCAAACCATTGGCTAAGGACACAGAGTACAGAACTCTGTTTTTAAGACAAGTGCCAAAGATCAAGTCTTACTTGGACCGTCTCAGACAACACTTTATCCCTGATGATATCAGCAGTTCCTGGTGAGGAGAATATGGTACTAAAAGCATCCCACATGCTGGTGTAAAAGGCTGTCTGTAATGTCAAGCAAGTGCATGCACACACACACAGCAGTTGACTGCAGTGAGAACAGAACCTCTACCTACAGTATTAAAGTACACTGACTATAGAAATCTGCATTTAAGGCAAGTGACACAGCTCAAGTCTGACTTGGACTATTTCAGACAACAATTTATAGCTGATGAAATCAGCAGTTTCTGGTCAGGAGAATATGGTAATAACAGTGTCCCACATGCTGGTATAAAAGTGTCTCTTCAATGTAAAGCAAATGTACAAACGAGTCAACTGCAGTGAGAAGAAAACCCCTAGCTATCTAAGTACACAAACTACAAAGCTCTGTACTTTATGCAAGGGGCCATGGCACAAGCCTGACTTTTACAAGGCTGCAGGACAACTTATAGTGGATGACATCAGCACACAATGTAGGAAAAATTTTGGGATGCATGCATAGGTTCATAGCTTCCTAGGTGCATAGGACTTTACTAGACTAATGGTCCTAGGCCCTTTACAAGCCTAGCAGTATGAAAACCCAAGTACCTTATTAAGCATAGTTAGATGTTCATTGCTAGCAGAGCAATTTTGTAATCAGCACCAACTGCCCCTGTCCACGAGGGAGCTAGGTGTCACCCCTGGAGTGAATTTACAATAACCCATCCAGTTGTCATGGTTGTGCTAGAATAGGGTCACTGAAGAGCACTGCTTCACATGCAGTGAGAGCCTATTCCAGAGGAGCAGCAATTGCTGGGAGATATATCTGTCTCTCCAGCATGTTTTGTTTATGTCACATGCTAGGCTAGGATCCCTGGAGCAAGTTATTCTTGTCCCATTTGATTCACGGATGTCCAGTATTTCTAGTAGGGCAGGGTCTGAGACTACTCTGAAGGCCAATCACAAGTCATCTCTCAGCAGCCTGTATGATACTGAGTACAGTGACAGTGCTCAGTCTGGATGTATGTCATGTTCTGGTGGCCGTGGATTCTCCAGGTCAGAAACCTCTGTGGTTTCTCCAATTGCTGAAGGTGTCTGGTGAGTTACATACAGAAGGGAGCATCAATTAGTAGTCTGATAAGGGGTAAGTACAGTGGAGCTATGACCTCCATGGTCTTGAATGTGAAACACTTATTTATGAGGTGCACAATGTAGAATGCATGTCTTATGACTAGGACACATAGTGATCAAAGTTTAGATTGCTGTCAACCTATGTTCCTAAGTCTCGCACCACTGAGTTTGAGCTTAAAGGGATGCTATGTATATCATAATTAGCAGGGGTACTTATTTGCAAAAGGGGACTATGTGGACTTTTTTGCATTAATTTTCAGTCCTTGAGTTTGGTACCAATCATTTGTCTGTGTTAATTCTTTCTGTAATATGTTAACATCCCTAGGGGACTCTATGATTCTGCCAAGGTGACATTCATCTGCAAACTTGGTAAGCCACAAGCCATCTACCTTTGCCTTGACTTCAGAGAAATAGTTTCCAAACAGTAGAGAGCCCAGCACAGATCCTTGTGGTACTCCACTTGTAACTGGTCTACTGGGGGAGGTCGACCCCCAAACTTTGACAATGTGCATTCTGTCTGTGAGCAAGTTATCTACCCATCTAGTAATGTATATATTCATCCCCAGATGGAAGATTTTCTCTATGATACCTGAATGTGGGACTGTGTCAAAGGCCTTGGCTAAATAAACATAAGCAGTATGTCCTGTTTACCCTCATCCAGAGCTTTGGGAACATTATCAAATAAGTCCACTAGGCTTAATAAGCAAGAGCTACCCTTGACAAAGCCAAAATGGGTCAGAGTAAGAGTGATAAAGGTCACTTATGTCCCTGTGGATAAGTTGCATGGTGATTATTTCCATAGCCTTGCAGATCAGACTGGTTAAGCTTATGGGTCAATAGTTCCCAAGGTCAGTTGATGAATGTGTAGGCATGTTCAACTGTAAAGATACTTCTACTTCTGCATGTTACCAGATTGATGAGCATTTCATATCATACAACATTTGATATTAATGAATGCAGTGTAGTTGATATATGTGTGAAAAATACTGAGACACCAGGGTTGCAGTACATGGGGGAGGCAACACATAGCTGCATTGTAAATAAGTGAGATATTTTTACATAGGGCCTTCATTTTGTTATGTTTCCACATGTAGTTTCATGGCATAAAGAGGAAATGGACAGTAGACAACAGTAATACATGATAATAGTGACTTTGCATAACGCATTAGGTAGGAGTGGGTTTGTGCGATGGTTAGCAAAGTGCGCATGTGAGATACGGATTTCCATTACTTTCCCTGTTTGCTTAAAGTTAAGCAGTGCACAGATGCGATCTGCATTGCTAAAAGTCTGAGAGTTAGTACAGAGTCTATGAAACACACCTGTTGCTTGGCTGAATCTGTGGCAGCAGGTGTAAATGCATTAACACATTTAATTTTGAGCCCAGATGATACAGGGTTCAAATCCAGGTGTATCTAATACTTTTTAATAAACAGTGATAATGAAATGGCATAAATTCTGTATAGTACATGTGTTGCTGAGTGCTGGCATAGCACAGCAGATTTAAGGGGAATTGCCCAGAGGTAACTGCAGCATTGTCGAGCTACTCACTGTCACTTGGCATCGGTGTGCAATGCCAAACTCCATACAAACATAGAGGCCAAAAAGTGCAGGGATCCATTGCTTATTCTGGTATTTATGTGTTTTGTGCTTGATTCTATTTGTTGACCAGATTACACATGTTAAAATGGGGCAGCTAGGAAAGTGGTGAAATGAGGAGCAAGTGAGGAAGAACAAAAAGAAAGCAATGCACAAATGTGCAGAACAGAGGTAGGAAAGGCCCATAGCTATCCATTTCTTCAACAGTAAAAACTGATAATATGTGCAGAATATTAACTGAATTTGGACTGTCACCTGCACAGAACGGAGTGACAACAACATAATCATGTTGTATAGTCAGTTGAATTGAGTCAAGTCTGTCAAGATGACACATGTGAGAAATGGAGAGTTATGTATGACACATTTTTTTTTTTTTTTTTGTGGGACACGTGCTCATTTTTTTTTAATTCAGTAAGAAAAGACTACTGTTAAGAGATGTAGGTATTTCTGGGTCAGGTAAGATGGGTAGGAGAGGAAGTACATGCAAGCAGACAAGATGAGCAAGACAAGACACAGGGACAGTGAGGGACACAAAAGGTTGTGGGACACCATGATTAGGTTGAGGGGACAGCACAAGCTCATTCCCATCAAATATGGAAATAGTGAAAATTGAGTCCTGACACACTGGACTGTCATCACTGTCCCGTTACTCCACTAGCAGCTAGAGTGCTTCATGTCTTCTCCTTCTACATACAATGAAGAACAGCAATCTCTCCATCCCGAGTAGGTATATACCAATGGTTATGTGCATGACCCTGTGCACCAATTCTGGCATCTCCTGGTGAATGATGAAATCCCAACCTCTGCCAAGGTTCCTGGTGGGTACCACTGCCCCAGCTTCTGGGCAGTACTAACTGAGTGTGCAGGTAGTGCAGTGGCAGCAGAGGCACTGCTGCCAGGTTGGATCCCAGACATGCTAGGCATTGGTGCTGGAACTGGTGGAGAGGAGGCAGGCTGATTCACTGGGGCTGGCCCACCTCACTGTGCTGCATTTAGGGATTTGGTACACATGGATGATATGAAGACATTTGGATGACACATAATAGAAAATAAAAAAGAAAGATAAGGATTGCGGGTGAGGGAAAAAAAGAGATAAAATTAGTACCATCATATGTGACATACAATGCATTAACACAATTATACAACTATTTTATCTGAAATAATTAATTTACGTATATGTGCTATGCCTAAAGATTACAGAAAATAACCCTATACATGTGCATATATTGCTCATACGTGTGTTCCAGTTATACAAATTACAGTTAACAGCAGGGCATTTATGCCACTTGTATAGAGTTTAATTTAATGTAAATATTATTAAAGAAATGCAATACTGTGCAGTTGTGGCTTGTTAAATCTGAACCCAGAACCTCTGACTACAGTCTTATATTTGACTCCTGAATATGGTTTGTGCTACAGACTAATGCATGCATGCTTGCTTTTACAGTTAGGATATGCATGCTCAATTTGCTACAACTGTATAAAAAAATATATCATTAACTTTTAAAGCTACAATAATACTTCTCTTGTGCTGCATACATACCACTTGCTTCCTTTAGTCTCTCCATGCCAGCAGCATGATCATGTCAATTGAAGTCTATGAAGGCATTAGCTGAAGAAAAAACAGAAAATAACAGAAGAGCATTATGCATACCAGTTTTGTCTATATTTAGCTTTCGAAGTATTACAAATACTCTCTTATTGTCATACTTACACTACTGAGAGATGTCTGCAGTCTCAGTTTCAGTCACCCAATGGTTGAGAGTATCCCTTTTTCACCAGTGTAAGTCATTAAAATGATGCCTACACTGTTACCAGTGCACAAAATGCCAGTAGCACTGGATACAGCTTGGGCCATACTACTCTATGCCTCAGACTTGTACTGGGTGGCTGAATAGTCCCCCTTCAGAATCCTTTGGCTGTGGCACTTTACCAGGAGTCCAATAAATATCCTAGATTCCTGGACACCCCTCCTCTGTGACCTAAACTGGGAAGCTTCTCCACTAACTCCAGTCATGTCTAAAACCCAAACTAAAGCAACAGAAAAATTATGCTTTCCCACCAGTTCCAGTTATCACCTTTACTGGTAGTGTGCAAACCTGAGCAGCAATACCAACCATGTTTGAGAGATGTTAAGCAGAGAGCAGCAGTGTCAGGCAGAGATGACATAAAGATTTCAAATAGGAAGGTTAATCTGATACTTGACCTTAGTTTGAGGGGTGCCTGGTGATGTAGCTTGGAAATATTTATTGAAAAGTGCAATGTAACTCTTAGGTGAGTTAAATTTGCTGACATGCACTGGGGGCACAAATGTCATGACCTGGCACACTGGTTTTAACTTTATACACTGATAAAATTGATTTTTAAAGTGTGGAATTCAAACCTAGGCATAAGGGACAAAACATTTTCTTCCACATTATCGATTTTCCATCTTTGCCACAAAAAAAGTGCTGCTCAGACATAGTCAGGGATCATTCATAAATACAGCTGAAGTTTGAGGTGTTACACTTGTATGTGACCTGGCAAGATTCTTGCATGTAGATCCAGTTGTGTATGTATCTTTATTTAACTGAGAAGGCCATCCAACTCTAGACAGCCAAATTTTGCTAAGGGAGTCTTATCCCTCATACATATAATTCATATCAGCTTCACTATCTAAAGTGTTATAAGTAATAATGAATATAATGGGAAATGGAACAACAGTAAAACTGTCTGGAATGTCCTGTATAAGAACCCATTACCATGTGTATGGCAGTTCTACACTTATAGTTGTTGCCACAAGAATGTTGAAATAGCACTTGTCTATTTCAGAATTCATGGCTATAAACTGCACTGTCAAAACAATAAGAATAGGTTGCACACCCTGTACTAGAACCCAGGACCATCTGTACTCCAGCCCTAAACTTACACCTCCTGCCACCATTGTAATTAAATGACATTTCCATAAAGTCCTACTCATTCTTTAGTTCTCTGTGTTAACAGCCACAAAATACCACTTAGCATGTTTGCGCAGTGCCCAACAAAATTAACTGAATGCATACATTTTCAATTATTGGCTGTCTCCATCCTTTCTGCAGGTGTTTGATGACTGCAGCTGTTGGGGAATCTTGTTAACTGCCATGCAACACCACTTGGAAAGCAAAAATTGCAACAATGTAATATTTTTTTCCTTTGACTTTTACAGACACCCTATCTGCAGATGTTCTATAGGTGTTCTGTCTGCATCCTGTGTTGGGACACTTGTCTGGGTTTGCACACTGCTAAACAATGCACAAATGAGATAAGCACAGCCAAACCTGACAGCAATTTTATCCGCTTCCCTTGTTTGCAATAAGCCGTGCACCATGTAAACGCTGACCCAAAAAATTAATAAATAAAAAAATAAAACGATAGGTAGTTGAAATAAAGAAAAGCAATCTATGATATAAGCAGTACAAAATGTTTGCTTATATACTTGAAATATATCTATATAGGTCTGGATTTGAACTTTTACTTGAATGAACCTTCAGAACACAGTAAGGGCACATTATCCCTGTTTGTCACACAAACAGCTTTGCAGTAAGGAACTGAAATCATTCTGCACACAACCAACTGCAACATCATCGACAGTACTAAGAAACCACATAACACTTATTTGTACATGTCAAAATTTTGGATGAAGTGCACTGAGTGATCACACAACCATTTATGACTATTGCTTACAGAAATGCAGCTCTGTCTTATCTCTCTGTGTTTATTGCTTATTCTTGTTTTATCTAAGCAGTAATGTGAAACATGCAGTCTTTAAGGCATTCTGTATCATTGTCCTGAAAATGTGTGAGGATATTAATTGGCAATAATATACAGTTGTCAGGAAATGAAGGGGAGGATGGATGTTACTGAACAAAAACTGTGAAACATGTGCTGCAATCCTTGATACAATTACTTCTACACTTTGTGAGTCTAACCTGGCTGACACACCCACTGTAGGAAAGGGAGTCTAAATTGCTGTTGTGACTGAAGTCTGCTGGATGAACTCCACTCACAAGGACACCCAGGAACATGACCCCATGGCCTGCCATATCTGGGTGTGGACAACTCAACCACTAATGGAGCAGTGGAAGTACTGCTACCATGGGAGTGTGATCAGGCATAACCACATTGGCTAACTACATATGTTGTGGCTGATCTACACCCATAAGGATGCTGTCCCTCTCCCAGCAGAAGTTACATCACAAACACTGCCCATTCCAAAATGTCATTCATCCGATCCATTAAATCAGCAACATGGTGGAGGCAGTCACACATGTCAGCCTGTGCCACATCTACAACCCTAAGTATTTTTCTTGAGCATCGATGGGAATGTGCCTGTACCTCCATGATGGCCTTAAACACATGTTGAGTGGCACGGGAAGACACATCTGGATCAGGTGGAAGATGGACCAGCAGGCCTCCTCCAAGCACCCCTAACAATCTTCCTGCATGGCACCTTGCCCACACTTTGGCTACAGCCAGAGTCAACAGGCACTGAAGCCAGAGTAACCACACTTGCCTGATCGAGTGTCTTGCCCTCCACCTGTCCAATATCTCAGGGCTCACTGTAATGGTTTGGCATAGGACTACTGGTTGTATCTTATGGAATTACAAGGGAATGGCTGAACGTCAGCCTCTCTGTCATATTCAACCTTTGCAGCCCCCCCCACATTCTGCCTCTGTTTGGCCACCATCATTATCAGAGTCTGCCAATACTCTGACATCTGGTGGTAAGAGTCTTATACTTCCACTGTCAGGATCACCTGTGATAATAAGCAACAAACACAGAAAATAAATGAATAGCTACACCACTATAGTCAAATGTATGCTAATAAACTAACAGTGGCGCCACTACTACAGACAGTACAGCAATATACACAACAGTCCTGACTCCCACATCACACATATGGATAAAATATATATTTCTTTGAACTGCTCATCACTACTGACAAAAAATAAATAACTAAATATTTGGCTTACCATGTGCAGATGATGCTATGCTCCCCAAGGATGATGGTCCTGGAAGCAGTTAAGAAAAAGGTAAGGACAACATCATCACAATTAACAGTAATAAGGGGGGGTTAAAATGTTTTGCCCTTTGCATGTCCATTAAAGATACTTTTAACAAGAACTTAGATGACAAGTGCAGCCTAAGCCCATGTGTAATCAATCAGAATGTGTTGTTAACTGTATCAATCTACAACTCTCCCCTCCAAGTGAATTGATTGTTAAATAGAACTTATGTATTGCTGTCAGTATTTTACTATACAAGATTATTTAACAATTGAGATACATAAGCGTACCTGGAAGCTCCTCCTGGGACATGCTTGTTCACCCTGAAACAGTAGCGCCAGTGTCAGTGGCATGTTGTTCTGCACTTTTGAGGGAGCAGTTCTTATCCCTGACAGTAGACAGGAACTCTTCATTTGTTATTAGTAGTGGCTCTGTAGCAGGACCTCCGGTGCCTGTCCAATTACAGGTCACTGCAACTGCTCTCTTCCATGCAAATAAAATAATGTCAGTGTCCCTATGAAAACCTGATTATATGTCTTCATCTGGCCATGTACTGTATTCACATCAGCAGCTATCTGTTGCCAAATTTGCATTCTGCCTGAAATATCTCCACATCTCCTCTGAAGCAGAAAGGCACCATGTTGTCTAAAAGCTTCCACAATGACCTGACTCTCAGGGTGAGTGAAGGGGAGTGGTTCTGGGGATTGGAACACCTGGGTGCCATAGTCCTAGGTGACGTAAAACATAACAGAAGGATAATACACATAAGTATATCATAACTAAAAGTCCTGTTTCCAGATAGCACACAAAAAGATAACATTTCACTATTGCCCATTGGAGAAAAATAAGACAGTCAGGATATTGAAATATAAAAAAGGAATTGTGTGGTTGTAACATATTACAATCTCAAACAAAGCTAGGTTGGATCCAAAACAAGGATCCAAACAACAATAGCAAAATATCTTGTTTGTGCCAAAACAGAAATACAACTTTGCTCTCCCACCCCCAAAAGAACAGGCAAATGACACATTTTGCTAAAAAAACATTGGTGACATACTAAAAGTGCTATCAAATGAACTGCCCCTGAAACATGGGCACAGATTTAACAGATAACATTCCATTTTAAGCTATTGACAATAATGTCTACCTGTGGCCACCACTCCCCTAGAGGTGTGTATTGTCCTTCCTAGAAAGTTAACACCTCTATGTCATTGGCAATATAGGATATTTACATTTCATGGAAATAACAATAGAAGTGTGTAGACAGAAACAAATTTATAACATTAGCACTCTGATGACAGTTAATAAGGCTGTACATCTGAGAAAGTAAAATGCCCTGACAAACACACCCATGCTATCAGCACACTTCTAAGAAATGCATACAGATAAAAGTAGCATTTTCTGATGTATATATGTATATATATATATATATATATATATATATATATATATATATATATATATATTTTTTTTTTTTACAGATTTTTCTTAATGACATTTCAGCATATGCAGTACATAGCTGAATTTACATCATAGTATTCTGTGCAGATATATCCCAAAGTAATATCCTCTTCTTTGTTATCCACATAAACGAGTCTCCTCACCTTCAGGTTCCCTAGTTACACAGATATATTTATGTGGTGTAGATTCAGGGCTGTGAGCATGGTGAAGGTACAAATGAGGTGTGAACTCATTGGAATTGCTCAGTCCCAATTACTTGGCTATGTGTAGCTGATGTAAACATAGCACAGGCACTCCCTTATTGTTTGTTGCTAATAGATTGCAGCTGTAAATGATTACTGTTAGGGAGAAGGAAAATACAACATCAATTCAGACTGCCAGTGGGTGTATCAGCCTGGTTAGTATTACAAAATGTAGAAGTAATTGTATCAAAGTTTCAAATGTACACATTTCACAGTTTATGTTCAGTTATAACCAACCTCCCCTCCATTTCTTGTCAGCTGTATATTATTGCCATTTAATATCCTCACAAATGTTAACGACAATGATACAGAATGCCTTGCAGACTGCATGTCTCAGATTACTGCTCAGATAAGACAAGAATGAGCAACCAACACAGAGACATAAGAAAGAGGTGCATTTCTGCAAGCAATAGTTGCAAATGGTTGTACAGTTAGTCAGCTCACTACATCTGAAAGTAATACATCTACAAACTGTCATATGTTTTGTTAGTACTGTGGATGTTGTGGCAGATGGTTGCATGCAGTATGATTTCAGTTCCCTGCTTCAAACTGTTTGTGTGGCAAAGAGGGATAAGACAGCCTTACTATGTTCTGAATGCTCATTGGAGAGAGACTTCAAATTCTGACCTGTGTAAAATATTTCATGCATACCAAGAAAAAATTTGTAATGTTTATTTCATGTATTGCTTTTCTTCATTTCAACTAAACCCCCTTTTTATGTCAGTGTTTGCACGGCGAGTAGCTTACTACAAACAAGGGAAATGGAGAAACACAGTGAATGTCAGGTTTAGCTGTGCTTATCTTATCTTGTTTGCATGATGCCTAACAGTACACAAACCTGAACTGCTAGCCGACACAGGAAGCAGACAGTACACCTGCAGACAGGGCGTAGACAGTGCAAAAGTCAAAAAGGTACAGCATTGCAATTTTTGCTTTCTATTGTGCAATGCCACAAAGTGACATTGCATGGATGTTAGCAAGGTTCTCCAACACCTGAAGTCATCAAACACCTGCAGACAGGATGCAGATAGTCAATAATTTAAAATGGATACATTCTATTAACACTGTTGTTCCTATGGCAGCAGGTGTAAGTATGGGGCTGTAATACTGATGGTCCTGGGTTGAAATACAGTAAGTGCAACATATTTTTCTGTTGTGACAGTCCAGTTTATAGCAGTGAACAGTAAAATACACATGTGCTATTTCAACATTCTTGTGGCAACAGGTGTAAGTGTAGGGCTGCCATACACATGGTCATGGGTTCCAAATACAGAACTTTCAAAACATTCTTACTGTTGTTCCATTTCACATTATATTTAATACCACTTCTAACACTTTATATAGTGGAGAGTATATGAATTATATGTATGAGGGATAAGACACCATTATTGTGTTTTCAGATATATAACTGTGGATATACTGTCTACTATATTTCTGTAAGCATAATTCTGGTATGTGGACTTGGAATGCCTTAACACTTAAATAAAACACATACACAAATGAATCTGTATACAAGAACCTTATCAGGTCACACACATACATGGTTAACACCGAAAACTGTCAACTATATTTATGAATGATCCATGACTATGCCTGTGAAGCACTTCTTCTGTGGCAAAGATGGAAAACCAAAACTGTTGAAGAAAATTTTTTGTTCTTTATGCATAGGTTTTAATCCCACACTTTAAAAATCAATTTTATCACTGTATAAAGCCAAAACAAAAATGGGTCAGGTTATGGAATTTATGCTGCCAGTGTATGTCTGCAAAGTTAACTCATCTAACAGTTACAGCAGCAGACACCCCTCAAACTAATATCAAGTGTCAGATTAACCTTCCAGTTTCAAAAATTGCTTTCTTCACTGCTTGGCACTGCTGCTCTCTGCTTAACATCGCTTAGGTGTGGTTGGCATCGTTTCTCATGTTTGTGCACGACCAGTAAATGCAATAAGAGGAATTGGTGGGAAATCATCATTTGCCATTACTCTACTTTTGGTATTAGACATGTCTGACATTAGAGAAAATAGTGCCCAGTTTAGGGAGCAGAGGTGGGGTGTCCAGGAGTTCAGGATATTTAATGGGCACATGGTAAAGCGCCACAGCTAAAAGGTTCTGCAGGGGGACTAGTCTTACTCCCATTATGAGTCTGAGGCTTAGAGTAGTTTAGAGTAGTAAGGCTGTATCCAGTGTGACCGGCATCCCATACACTAGAGAACAGTGTAGGCACCACTTCAACGACCTACAGATGTGCATGAGGGATACACTCAACCAGTGGTTGACTGAGTTTCAAATTGATGACATCCCACAGTTGTGTAAGTATGCTAATAAAGACAATTTTTAATACACAGAAAACTAAATATAGACAAGACTGGCATGCATAATGCTCTTATGTTTTCTTTTCTTTTCATAGTTAATGCCAAAATTGAGTTGAATTGGCAGGCTCATACTGAACAATTGATGAATGCCTATGCAGGATGGAGAGGGTGCTCTCCCTCACAGTCCATAGGAGGAGAAGACATCAAGCACTCCAGCAGCCAGTGGAGTAAGGGGACAAAGATGACAGTCCTGTGGGTGAGGACTACACTGTCTCCATGTTTGACAGAAATGAGCTTGCATTGTTCCCTCCCTCACCCCTATCATGGTATCACCCAAGTTTTTGTGTTCTTCACTGTCCCTGTGTATTGTCTTGTTTGTTTGCATTTGCTTCCTCTTCTACCCAACTTACCTGACACAAAAATATGAATATCCCTTACCCAATATTCTTCTCTTACTGAATTAAAAAGGGGCACCTATCATCCAATACATAGCTCTCCATTTCACACACATGCCTTCTTGACACACTTGATTTGCTCCAACCGGCTATACAACATGATTGCATTGTTATCATCCCTCTTTGAAGAGGTGACAGTCTAAATTCAGCTAATATTCTGTACATATTTTCAGCTTACACTGTTAAAAAAGTGGATAGCTGTGGTCCTTTCCTACCTCCCTCCTGCACATTCCTGTATTTCTTTCTCTTTGTTCTTCCCCTTGTTTGCTATCCATTTCACCACTTTCATATCTACCCCATTTTAAAACCTATAATCTGGAAAAAAAATAAAATTACATGCAACACACATAAGCACCAAAGAACCAAATGGAGCCATACACTTTTGGCCTCTATGTTTGCATAGAGTTTAGCATCACACACCAATGTGAAGCAATGTGACAGGTTCTTCTGTGGTGAAGTTACCTCCATGCAATCCCACTTAAACATGCTACACTATGTCAAAATACAGTAACACACGGTGAAGGAACAGTACTGTAAAATTTCATTGCATTATCAATACTTATTTAAAAGTATTACATACACCTGGATATGAACTCTAGATCATCTGGGCTGAAAAAAGGAATGTGTCAGTGCATTTATGTCTGCTGCCACAGAGTTAACCAAACAGCAGGTTTATTTCATACACTCAGTATTAACTCTCATACTTTAAGCAATGAGCCTCACATTTGCACATTTCTGAACTATGTGCAAAGAAAGAAAGCAGTAGAAATGTGTATTCCATATAACAAAACACTTTGCCTGCCATCACGCAAACCCACTGCTTACTGTTGCACTATGCAAAGTAAATAACAGCCTGTATTAGTTTTGTTTACAGTCCATTTAGTCTTCGTGCCATGAAACTACATGTGTAAACATAAAAAATAAAGGCCCCATCTAAGAATATGTCACATATGCACAATGCAGCCATATGTTACCTCCCCCAAGCACTGCAACCCTGGTTTCTCAGTACTTGTTGACAAATATATCAACTACACTACATAAACTGTGAATGCTGTATAATATACCATGCATATATTTAAAATGAAAATACACGTTCGGATTTTTAAATACTTGTAATGTGAACACCTGCTTGCATATAGGGGAGGGCCAGAGACTGGCCTATAGGCGTGGCACAAGTCACTTCATCATGTACAATACAGATTACAGTGACAGGGCTTTAAGTCTATCCACAGTCTTCAGGGCATGGTTTATAGGCCTTGTATTGTTTGATAAGAAACCCCTGTGGTCTCTCCAGCTGCTGCTGGTGTCTGGTGAGGTGTATGTGAAAGGGAACATTATAGTCTATTAGTGTTCTGATGAGATTCGAGCACAGTGCTGTTATATCATCCTCAGATCTGGATATAATGGCCTGACTTACGAGGTGCACGATGTAGCCTTTCCATACCAATGTGGACACTTGGTGGTTGAAGTTGAGCTTGCTGTATATGTGTGTTCCCCGGTCTTGCACCACTTTGTTTCAGCACTGAGTATTGCCAATGCTGTAATTAGTGGGATACTCCACTTTGCAGAAGGTCAAAATAATGACACATTTTTGCATTTAAGTGTAGACCATGTGGCTTTGGCACCATTCTTTTTTTGTGTTAGCCCCTCATGTAGTATGTTATCATCATAGGTGGACTCAATGATTGTACCCGATATGCAAGAATCAGCAAACATGGTAAGCTAAAGGCTGTATACCTTAACCTGGACTGTTGAGAAATAAGTTCTAAGCAGTAGAGGGCCAAGCACAGATCCTTAGGGTATGCCAATGGTGGCAGCTCTACCGGAGGAGGTTAATTTGCCAACTTTCACAGTATGTGCTCTATCACTGAGCCAGATGGTTTACAATCTAGTGACATAAGGGTTTATCCCCAGCTAGGAGAGCTTCTCAGTGATACCTGAGTGGGGGATTGTGTCCAATCCTAGGCCAGATCAAGACAGATATCCCTCATCCAGGCCTATAACACAAAAACAATGGGCTGTGTAAACATCACATATCACCTATAGTGTGACTCAGAATATACACCTACCTGATATGGTTGGAGATACACTTCAACACATCCTCCACATGGACTATCCTCCCATAGAAAGGTGTACATCACCATGCATCTATCTGAATATTGGGGGACAGCACATGATGCATGCATGTATAGACACATCCAACATGTTATCACGGACCTTTTCTAAATGGACACTAATAATATCCCAGCTGTGTGTAACAAACATGTGTGAGTTGTTAATACTACACCTATATTTGTTACTTGTGTTAGATGTCCTCAGAGAGGTCACTGAGGGCATGCATAATGACAACACTATCATCCTGAGGAACGTGACCATGCCAAGGCATGTGACACAAATTCACACTGTGTTATTCACTCAGCACTGTCAGATGTGGCCATAAACATATATATCACCAATGGGTAGACTAGTGGTTCACATACATGACATCTAAATATGTTGAAATGTCTGAAGTGACCTATATCTCAGGTCCACTGATCTGATCTGAACATCAGAGCTGTCTGTTAGGCCCTTTCCTCATTATTTAAGTCACAGATGTCATGAATGACATACACATCCTGTGTGCAAACAGCTGTCTGAAGGACTACAGATTGTGGGCAATCACTGATTCCAACTGTGATATTACTATAATACAGACAGTATCAGCATACACCAAAGATTGTTACCACAGATATGACAACACATGAGATGAAACAAAAACAAGGGGAATTGATTACATTATGAAAACAAATGCACAACCCAAGGATAATATAGACATGACACCCTATAAGCAGACCAACTGGTATGTGACCTGTGTGCTTGGGTAGATGGTATGTGGAACGTCCACCAGCATGTGGCCACAGTACTCTCTTGTATGTAACACAACTACTGAGTATTTGAAGGACATCCACATCAAAGGCCATAATACCTCCATACTTCACAGCCTTCCTCACACTAATAACTGAATAAAATGCACCCTTCTTCATGTATCTCCCTACACATCTTCTAGTGATGTGTAACTGAAGTGTACCACCTTTGTCATAGTGAGCTGTCACACAGCTTATTGGCCATACCTAGGTATTCATTTTGTTGCACAGACATTACTGTCTATTGGTGCAGAGCACCCATCAAGGTGTTACACCAGATGCATGTGTGATACCTGTTCTGGTGGTGTACACAGTATGTACATACATAGCTGTTTGACAACATTGAAGGCACGGGTTACATTTGTATCAGTCTGGATTGTGCCATATATATAAATCTGCCATGCACACCAGTCAAGTAGTCTGTAGTTATCCTAATGTCACATAGAGGTATATCAGTGTCCCTCTTAACACCTCCAGCAGATATTACAGTGTCAGGAAGGTGTGCTTGACTACCCTTATAGATCGCTTACATGTCATAACAGTTGTACAAGTGTATTTGTGCAAAACCATCTGTTGTCACTCAGAATCACATATGTTGTGCAAGAGACATGGGATTACTGGTGGTATTATTCTGATAATGTCTATGATTGTGCGTGCTTCATTTACTGTTGTCAATGAGCCTGTAACTGTGTCCCACTTGCGGAATACCTCTACTGACATTACACACATATTCAGGCAAATCAGTTTACACAGCTTCACAATATGCATCCAACCCCAATTGTATATAACATCCCTGACAGATGTCCTCTGTGTTGTTCATGTCAGGATAGTTATCTCACAAAGACATCTTCTACATTGTTATGGAAACTTGTGTAACAGTCACATAATATACATTTTCACTGTGCAGTCCGTACTGTACCATGTCGCTATGTGATTAGTGTTCCTGCTACAAGTGTCTTCCATTGACATGCCCTCATCTGCAGTACATTAGGAAGTTTCACCTGTCCTCTTTCCCTGTATTCATTCCTACAATTCAACTGTGTGTCCCTATTCAATACATGTTTAGTTTAAATGGTAGACCATCTACCTTTGCAGATCATTTACGCAACTTTTATACTGAATGCCTGGAATGGGATTTTGCAGTACTTTGTACTGTATACACTGGCATTTACTGTGTTTGGATCATCTATATTACAGTATGTTAAACCCTGGTAATCATTGTGGCATTCCAAGCAATCCCACTGACCCAGTTTGCTATATTGTAAACATTTTCACTATCAATATTGCTTGATACAGTTTCCTGGATGGCAACACTGTTGCCAGTCAGAAACTATGTTTACATTTAAAAATGGTGTACAACATGAATATGTAATTAGTGCTGCTGCTCACTAATGCTAAATTTCGTGTAGGGTTGGCGTGCAGCTTGCACAGAGTTTATTAAATTCCACAGTGACTCTAAAGCTGCTATCTTCTGGATGTCCAGGTAAGAATCATTTAATACTAAAGTTTGCCCTCTTCACGTCCCATAACCATTGGTGATAACATTAACATAAGTTAAGAAGGATGTTGAGCAAAGCTGCATTTGGTGCTTATTATGAGGCAGCCACAGACATAATTCCCTGATAGCGCAGTGTACTGTGATGTAAACTGTAATATTGGGGGGTTGGGAGGGTGGCTTAATGGCTAAGGTGTTTGCCTTACAAACACAAGGTGTAGGGTTTGAGTCTCACAAGGGATAATTGGCTAGGCTTAAAATGGCTTGCAAGGCCATTTAGCTAAAACTATGAACTATGAACTATGAACCTATTATTTGGACCCACAGAAGTGGTGCTGTTGATCTTTGTGATATGTTTGGATGGGATCAAAAAAGATCATGGGGCAGGTGAAATTAAATGGGTAATGGGGAACTCAGGCATGAGTAGCTGGAATGAGTGACCACAACATTTTACTAACAATCCACGTATGCTGCAGTGATGAAGTCTCTAAAAAGGCTGAAACATGCATGTCTATAGCTAGTTGGGTTTGGCTTTATTAACCTAAATGTACCCATAAAGATTTAAAAAGTAAATCATAACAAGTTATGGTCATTCAGAAGTCATGTAGAAGAAACACTGTATATTCTTTAGGGATCATTTGCCAATATCCCATGGGCCCCCACTATAGGAGGTTTAAGATATTACACAGTAAAAACACTTGTAGTGTTTATCTATCTATCTATCTATCTATCTGTCTGTCTGTCTGTCTGTCTGTCTGTCTGTCTGTCTGTCAGTCTATCTATCTATCTATCTTTCTATCTGTCTGTCTGTCTGTCTATCTATCTATCTGTCTATATAAATCTATCTTGCTAATGTACAGTTACATTATTTCAGAAGGAATGTTCTTAACATATTTAAATAATGACATTGTATTACTTAACTTCATTTCTCATTCTTCCCTTCTACAGAACAGAAAAACACTTTCACTATCTTTCTCTCTCTTTATATTAATATATATATATATATATATATATATATATATATATATATATATATATATATATATATATTTATATATATATATATATATATATAAATGTGTGTGTGTGTGTGTAAGTATATATATATATATATATATATATATATATATATATATATATATATATATATATATATATGCATATATGCATATATGTATATGCGCTACTAGATGTCTACTTAAATCTGATAGTTCAAGAGTCCTAGTACTATCTTAGAGACTCTTGGGAATTCCTGAAAGCTATTCACCAGCTACCTGCAATTACAGACCATTGAACCCTAGTCACTCTGAACTTAGTGGCACTGTACCACAGTATCCCCCACTAACAGGTGCTAGACAGTGTGGCTAAGTACCTAGCCAATAGCACCCACACCCCACCACACAAATTCCAAACCTGGATTTCACTACTGAAGATAGTTCTTGAAAATAATTTCTTCTCCTTCAATGGCTGTATCTACCAACAACTCCAAGGGGTGGCTATGGGAGCCAAAATGGCACCAGCATATGTCAACTTAGTCCTAAGCTGGTGGGAGACATACATCCTCACCAACGTGGCTGAGTCTGAGTCCAGCAGTCTATACAAATGCTAAATAGATGATATCTTTTTCCTCTGGGAAGAAACCCAAGAGGAACTCAACCCCTTTCTAGACAGACTCCACCACAGCATTGGCTTCTTAGACTTCACCCTCTCAGCCAAAGGGAATGAAGTCCATTTTCTGGATGTCACTCTGTCCCTAGACCCGGTCTCCAGAAAATTTTCCTCCAACATACACAGAAAACAGATATTCTGCAACAACTACCTTGGCTTCACCAGCCAACCCCCGTTCTTAATGAAGAAGAATATAGTAAAGGGGCAATTTGTGCAGCTAAGCCACATGGTCAGTGAAGAGAAAACATTCATACAAGAATGCAACTTCCTAGCCAACCTCTTCACTGACAAGCGCTACCCCATCGTACTGATCAATAGAATCCAGACAGAGATCTCAGATAACAGACTCCTCACATACCCTCCCATATTAGGATACAGGTTCCACAGCACTAAGAGACACACAGCCTCCAAAGACAGCACCAGATTCCCCCTGCCAATCTCCCTGACTCAGAATCCATCAGAACTATACTAAAAAAAACTGGGAGATCATTCAAAGCAGCCACGAACTACAAAAAGCATTGGGACCTTCCCCAGCCTTTAGCTACAAGAGAACGCTATCTCTAAAGGCAATGTTCGATACACCTCCCCCCACCCACTACTCCCTACCTTCAGAGGTCACCAACCATTTACAGCTGCGGCAGATGCATTTGCTGCCAGTACATAGCCAAAGGGAAATCTTCACCCCTGAATCCCTTAGGCACAATTTCACCTTCCAGCAAGCATTTGACTACAACACTACAGACATAGTGTACCTAGCAGTCTGTGAGCAATGTGGAGTCTACTATTTAGGCAAAACAGTAAGAAAACTAAGCGACCACATCAAGGAACACTACCAAGCCATTAGAAATCGAGACACCAAAAATGCTCTAGCAAAACACTAACTTACTAGCCCACTTGGCACTAAATTCCACTTCATAATACAGGAAAAAGTCACCCTCCCCTATGGTGATAGCAACCCCCAGCTGGAAGTCAGAGAACTTAAGTGGCAGGTGAAACTCCCGGCTGACACACCCCCAGGCTTGAATGGAAACCTAAGTGTGAAAAGTTTACTAAAGTGGATCAGATAAGGCGGAGCTAGTCCCCATCCCCATTAATAGCCAGAGAAAAGTTTAAATGCATGAACCTACATGTTAAAAACTGTATTTCTGAAAAAATTCGACCTTGTAACATTACTTAATGAACGAAAATGCTCAAATACCTTATGATGTTACTATTTTCTTCAGTAAAGCATTCAAAAGTATGCTTTATAGTTTCGTTTTTCCTCCATATCTGGAGGTTTTATATATATGTTGTAGTACAAATGCTATCACTTTCTTTGTTTCTAGGAAGACACAGTTACAAGTGAAGTGCATATGCTCTTCTCTTTATGTCTTTATATGCCTTTATGTGGAGATGCGTTTACCCTTCTAATACGACATGGATGATTTTAGTGATTTGTTTTTGTATATATTTGTCTTTTTAGGAATAAGTGTGTGTGTGTGTGTGTGTGTGTGTGTGTGTGTGTGTGTGTGTGTGTGTGTGTGTGTGTGTGTAAGTTTCAATGAACATATACAGGTAAATAACCAATCATTGTTTATGCTCTTTAGTATTAATTGCCTGGCATAGTACAAAGAAATAAAATATCTCTGTCTCCAGTTATTTACTGGATATAAATTTATAAGATACCATGAAAAACTGTACGCTCAGGATAAGTTATTGCTCACATAGTTGTGTCCCAGGGTTTCATACACAGTTTCCTTTTCTTTTCCATATTTGTCCATGAAATATCCCAAAAAACATGGAACAATTAGAACCATCAAGAAGAGAGATTACCCTGCCTTCATGTCATAGTTTATAAGTACTTCTCCAGTACTTATGCCTAGAAACTGATTCAAGTTGCTCTGGCTCACCTTGTTGTATAACTGGCTGGCTTTCACCTTCTGTTGAAGATGAATACAAAACAAATATATTTCATTCTGCTCCAACCATTACCAGACTGCAAATGTTCCTACCATGCTCTTTGTAAGAAAGAATGTAAAGATTATCCAGTTAAGAAAAATTTAGGTGTAACAATTGACAAGCCATTATCCTTGGACTGCTGTATGTACGAAATAATTATATATATATATGTGTGTGTGTGTTTACGTATATACATATATATATATATATATATATATATATATATATATATATATATAGATAGATAGATAGATAGATAGATATGGTTCTACCTGATAACACCGACATGCCAAAACACCGACAACGAAATAACCGACACCACAAAACAGAAAGTTCAAAATCACCAAACTTCACATGCCCGACAAACCACAATTCTGGCAATCAACAAAACACAGACCTTATCTGAAAAACACACACACAACACAAGCACACCAAAAACCTTACAAACCTACACTAAACCTTACATACACAACTATCTATGCACTAACCTTTACCCAAACCCTAACCCTAAGGTCCGTCACTATCGCACACTTACCTTACCCGCACCCTAACCCTAACTCACTTAATCTGCCCCTAACCCTAAAGTCCATCACTATCACACATTTACCTTACCCGCACCCTAACCCTAACTCACTTAATCCACCCCTAACCCTAAAGTCTGTCACTATCGCACACTTACCTTACTCGCACCCTAACCCTAACTCAAGTAATCTGCCCCTAACCCTAAAGTCCATCACACACTTACCTGACCCACACCCTAACATCCCTCACTATCACACACTTACATTACCCGCACCCTTACCCTAATGTCCATCCCTATCGCACACTTACCTTATCATGTTGGTGCTCTCAGCATCAGGCTATTCAACTGTCCGTCTTCTCCGTTGTCCATCTTCCGGTTTTGGTTATCTCATTGTCGGTGTTTTCCGCTTTCTGCGTAATCAGGTAGACCTATATATATATATATATATATATATATATATATATATATATATATATATATATATAGGTTCACTACATAATCTCAAAATTTTGAAATATCAAATTTTAAAATCTCGAGACTATAAAGCTGAAACCCCTAAATACTGAAAGACCAGAAGTGCGAAATTCAAAATACCGAACATACAACACACATACACATACACACAACTTCCAACCACGATCAAACATATCATCCTACACTACAGATAAGCAGGGGGGAAAGCCCCCCTGAACCCCACATGTAGGGGGATGTGCTGCCCACACCCACCCTACTTAAAAATACTAACTCCAAGATCGCACAGACACACAATGGAAACTCACATCCACACATTATACAGTCCCTCACTCACACACATCACAGTCACAATGCACGCTGACACACACTAAAGCCCCTAACCAACACATTTACACATAGATACTTACCTGAACTTCCACCTATCCATCAACAAACCGCAACACCAGAAGCGCTACTTCAATATCTCCAAACATCAGGATTTTGAATTTCACGCTTCTGGTCTTTCGGTATTTAGGAGTTTCAGCTACATGAAATTCGATATTTCAAAATTTCGAGATTATGTAGTGAACCCATATATATATATATATATATATATATATATATATATATATATATATATATATATATATCACAGCATAAGTACCTCCTAGATTGGACTTAGGATCTTGAATATTGAAAACCCACGTCTCCTGTGTGTGTCAGAAAGCTGAGAAAAACATTGAAAACAGGAATTTGTTAATAGCCATGAGATGCCTGAGGAGCTTATGGATTATCTCTCCCAGTAATTCACTATGAGAGAAGATTTTCCCTTCCTTGCTGGTTGTCTGATATCAGAAGCTCTCAAACCCAAGTTAAAGAAATCTCAGATAAGTCAAACGTAATCAAATAAGTACCATTTTATTTAAGGCAGATATGTGCTGCAGTGTGATGCACTTAAAGATTAAAGTTGTATTTAAGCAGTTTTTAAGAAAAGTCGAAAGGACTCTTGCTTGATCTTCCCTCCTCATTTGGATCTAAGTGGAGGGTGTGGTTTCAAAGATAATTTTAACATCAGACAATAAGAAGGGAAAAAATATATACAATCGTATATATAAGCTGAATCTGTGATGTGTTTATCACATCAAATATATCCCTTGCCAGGTCCAGCATGAAAACTTGTTAATGCATTATCGAACCCAGAATTATTTTAAGCCTGTACATATATGTACTCTGTACTGGTTGGCAACTAGGAATCTCAAAATATCAGACTGTGTATACCCCCAGTGAACAAAAATCCCATTATCTCTACGTCCCAAACCTTACCACTGTGACCATATCAAACAACTAAACTCTAGCCGTAATTAAAAAGAAAAGAAAAGAAAGTGTTTGCCACTTCAACATAGTTTTGATTTCATTCAGCTGTAACTTATCAATCCTGCCAAAAGCTGGAACATCTTTTAGTGGTACTCATCAAACAGAGACTTTTTATTTATATATTATCTGCTACAGTCTAAAGAAGCTGTGACCATAATGGGAAGCATCTGTTTTGCAACTAAATCACTTATATCTGGTATAATCTTACTACTAATCCAAGCTCTATCAAGAAGCTGTCAAATTCAAGAATTGTTCTTGTACTATAGTTTATATTTTATCTGTTACTCTGCTGGGATATCCCTTCATTACTGTATTTGCTTTTATGCCAAACTGTCTTTTTCTTGATTATTACCTCTGATAAATGCATTGCACTTTCTTTGTCCTTTTGATATGTCCAATACTGTATAAGTATTTAGACAGAGATACAATACACAGGGACAAAAGAGATAGTCAGTGATTTCTATCAAATGCTGGCCTTACTTTATCCCATTTACTGTAGAACTTTGCAAGTATTATTAGCATTACCTTTGCTTGGTGGCACAAAAAGACCAGAAGCTTTTCTAGTGAGATGTATTATCAGGAATTAATTTATAAACTTAACTCAGTGAGCTAGAATGATTGATTTAATTATCACTTATGTATGCTTGATGTACTATTCTTTTATTAATTAGCTTCTTTCTGTATTTTTTGGTATTTCTTAAATATAGCCTAACTTCAGTAATAGCAATACTTTCACAGCCTGAATAGGTGCCTTTATCCAAGCATATGATGTGAGCAATAATAATAAAACGGAGAATTATGATTGGGTCACCAATCATAACCTGTTTATCATGTGTTTGAGACGTGGATGCCAAGAAATTCACCACAAGAATGAAGCTCGAGAGAGATGAATTTCTTGGCATCCATATCGAGAACACATAAAAAAGAGTTATGATAGATGAGCAGATTATAATTCTTTGTAGTACATGGATCTTCATCTGCTTCATGTACTACTAGTTAGAGGAAAAAAAAAAACAGCTTTCAAAGCCATAAAACACTTGGAGTGCCACTATCAGAAAGGCACCTTTTCTGGCTCTAAGTGTTCGCAATTTTCCCAGAATGTCTGCATTTTTGCCTCATTTGTTTAGTCTGTTCCTCATAAAGTCCCCAACGGACAAATCATGGACGACTGAAGGCATTGAATAGTGGCATATATATGAGTTTCAGAGTTCGTACCGTTAAAAAAAAAAAAAACAAAAAAAAAAAAAAAAAAAAAAAACTTCCTGTGGACAAATCCTGTAATTCTAGTTACTTTCTCAGTTTGTAAGAATAAGGGCCACATTATCCCTTCAGACAGCAGTACTGCAGCTGTCAGTAACTGGTCAGTACTGGCAGATTTATCAGGCTATCATTAAACCTGACCTTAACAACTTAAGCAAGGGGTGGTTAATAATTTTTAAGGTAGGATCTCTCACTACTTTAATGCTTAACTAATTTGTTTTTCTCCAAATTTTGGAGTATAATCACTGTATTCCATGCACTACAATATTTTACTGCATCTCTTAAATTTTTTGAGAAAATCTTCAGACTACAGGAATAAGCAACTAATCACAGGATATTTAAATTCAGCTTGCAGATGTCCACAAAAATTTTGAGAAAATACATTTTGCTTGTCAAATATGCTGAAGATTACCACATCATTGCATTTACTGACTACCATTGTAAGGTGTGGTAGAAGATGTAACCGATAATAACAGTATTTAATAATTAGCTTAATGATTCTGTGACTCTCGTGTGATTTAGACAAAAGACTTAAGTGACCATTTGAAAATTCTTAGTTATAATTCCGCCATAGGTCTAGTGACTTCAGAGTTTGGTAATATTAAAAGATGGTGCAGGGATCTTGTATGGACAAAGTCACCCAAAGAAAACAAAGATTCCTGCAAACTCCTCTTAACTGGTTGGGTGTGACCTAATGGGCTTCACCAAATTGTTTTTGATGGACTGTACTCTAGCTGCTGTGATAAAATCGGTACCTTTTCCAGAAGTATAATACTGGGCAACATGCTCTTAAGGAATCATATATTCTGCAAATATACCATGCACTTTAAGTAACCATAATACCTTTATTATTTGACTGTTTTCTTTCTTTAAATTAAAACATAGTATGAAAGTTATTTCACTCAGAAATAGGAAAAAAGCATAACAGTTACATTCACTGTTGTCTGTTGCATCATTCTGTAGCTTCTTCCCTTAGCCCATGTCGAGTTTCATTTTGTTTACATCTCTTTCTCAACACAATACAATATTCTTTAGATGTTTCCATTATTGCATGTCATTAATCACAATATGTTTCTTCTTGTAAGGAAGGATGAGTTTTAGTAACACAAAAGTCTTTTCCTACACATCTTTCTTTTCAATGAGTCAACTTTACAGGTCTTTCTTGTTTCACTTTCTTGAAAGTTTTATGCAGACTTATTATCCATATAAAACAGATATTCCTGAGTAGGTCCTTCAGTAAATTAAATTGTTCAGAAGTCTCTTAGGTTTTAAAACTAAGCAGGCAATGAAGATCAGATGCTTTATATTATCCTATCTTCTTAGGAAATATTTTTCTTCCATTAACCTTTGTAGGTCTTCTGAATCTCAGCCAGAACAACATTTTCAGTGTCTCAGCACTTTATTCTACATACTTCTTTACACAGCTCAGAATTTCTGGAGTGACTGTTGGTGGATGTTGGGTAAAAGAGACCATCAGAACTTCAAAATGTTGATTGAACCTGAGCAGCAGTGTATACAGATGCCTGCAGAGTCAGAAATCAACAAGTATTGCAGAGGCTGTTATCCTGCTGCTGAATGAACCATCTATTTTAGGTACGCTCTATGCTGATTTGGAAGATCTGGGTAAGGAAGAAATAATTTAGGGTATCCAGGGCTAACCCGATGGCTGAAAATTCTCATTCAGTGAAGTAAGATCACTTCCCCAATCATACAGTTTACAGTTTTGATACACAATGAGTTGCTCCTTGTCCCCTACTGTCTGTGACTGTATAGACCTCAAATAAAAATCTGAGGCATTAACCTGGTAGTAAGCTCATGTTTAAAGTTTTGTGTGCCTAACACAAACAGTCCACAGATGGTTGCTTCAAAAGACAAAATCACAAATGGATTTCCTCAGTTCATTTCTCATAAATAGGGTAGAGGGCCCAGCCTGCCATGTGACTGAGACAGCCAAGCTGGCAAAGTGTTTTAAAACAACTCATAGGAAAAGGTCAGTCCCAAAAAGACCTGATGGATCCTGGACACTGGCTAATACCAGTCTTATATGGCCTCCACCTATTCAACATCTTTCTTAAAAGGTGTCTACCTAAAGAAAAGGTGTCTTCCAGGTCAACGTTGAGTTTGGATATACTGGCCATCATGCATGGCTACAAAAAGAAAGTTTATTTAATGCTGCCTTTACTTACAGTATATAGGAAGCCCAGTTCTGATTATATATGATCACCTCATCTAGATATGCCACTACATAAGTGTTGTGCTGCTATTGGGGATTCTCAGTTAACAGCTGATATGTTGCAGAGGGTTTATACCATATGGCACCCTCCAGTGCCTTTCTGTTAGATTCAGGGCCAAAGGGTACCATGTAAAATAGTCTATAGTTGAGAGATGCTTGGATTGGATGCTGATTTTCAGTTTGGCATCTAAAATTATTTATCAATCAGACATCAATATACCCTGGCACAAATCATATTTTTCCAATACAGAATAATTCAAACTAAAACTTACTGCAACACAATTTTTAGACTTTCAAACAGCATTTGCAAAAATGCATTGTATTCTTTTCTAGCAAACAAGGTATGGGTTTTGTGATAGACCATGAAATAGTTCAGTAGCTACTTAAATTATCATGTATTCATAATGCCAGCACATAGAAATAATTAGAATTATGATAGCTAGACAGGAATACCTCAAGGATGTTTAGGTAGATCCAGTCCACTTCTCACTTTCCTTAAATGGACTTCTACTTTAACTTTATTCAAAACCACACAACATGCACATGACGTCACTTGACTAAATGAGGCACTAACTGTGGAGCTCATCCAAACGAGTGGCAAAGATGATTTCAGTGAAATCTATATATGACTTACTGCAGATTTTATGTCAATTCCTCCAACCAAGTATTCTATACAGCATGAGATTTATTTGTCACAAGTCGCAAGACAGCTAACAGTGATCCTTTAATCATTAGCAATACTGATAAAATTCAAATGACACAAGTATCACAATATAAGTATTTGAGTTTGACATTAGAACCTAACCTTTCCTTCAGGATCCATGTACAAAATAATAATAACAAAGTCAGTACCCACCTTAGTACATCATACATTGTTGACAGTCACCTCACACAACCAAGACAGCTGAGAACTTGTCAAAAACATGCTTATTCCTTAATTAGAATATGCCCTGAAATTTGCTGCACATAACTCATCCCATGACATCCATATATTTCAAGCAGCAGGAAACAAAATCTGCAAATTATTAATATATACAACTGCAAATATGACTTATAATAAAACAACAAATGTAGTGGCACAAACTATACTTTAATAATACAGCCTTCAGACACTGCTAGCGGATCTGCAAAAAATGCCTTCACGTGAAATAATACAACTAAAGCACAATAAAAGTCTAAAAAAATCCCCAACTCTTATTATTTAAAAAAAAAAAAAAAACAATCAGGATGAGCAATAAATTGTTCATTAAATCACAGCATACCAATTTACTTATCTATTTAACCTAGGTGGCTAAATAGAGTTACCATTTATTTCAAACCTAAGATATGTTTGATATCATCTTCAATTGAGTCCCTGCTTTTATTTCATTATAGTTGTCATTTTGGCAAAATGTTCAGCCAATAGAGTGTTTATCATTTGATTGTTAATGATTCTGCAGTGCTGTTTTAGCCAACAGAGAAATTCCTTTTTGTTTTCCAAAATATCATGCACTGCATGAGCATTGAATTACATCCACTGCATTCTTACTATTACAAAAGTTAATACTGCATAGTCTAATTTTATTTGCATTGACTATTATGAAATCATCCACTAACATAAAATGACACGTGTCTTTTTAAGCTGTGTTGCATGTTAGTACTTCCTGTGTTGTATGTTAGTACTTCCTGTGAAGACATTTCTGTTGAAGCACTATGAATATGTGGTGGCTGTATTATAGGTTCATAAGTTCATAAGTAGGTACTAGACTATCTGCCCAAAGGCATTTATAAGCCTAGACAGAATGTGTTGGCTTTTGCCGCCCCCTTAGATTAGTTCCCTGCGCCTCTTTCCAGCAGAGCCACTGAAGTGATCCCCAGGGTAAACTTCCTGTTTCCCATCCACTCGTCAAGGTTTCTCTTGATGAGTGTTAGTGAGTAGCTCTGCCTAATGTAGATTGGAATCTTGTTCCAGAGCACAGGAAGGCTCTGGGACAGGAATCTATCCCTCCAGTACGTCCTATTTATTGTTGTGGTGAGGTTTAGATCCCTAGAGCATGTGGCTCGAGGGGATATGGTTTTCTTTAGGTGGAGCATGTCCATCAATTCTGGGTTGGACATGGCCTTGTATTTCAGGCAGAGATCACCTCTGAGTAGGCGGTATGCAACCGAGTACAGCTGGAGTTTCTTCAGTCGAGCTGCATAGGGCATCTGTTTGAGGCCAGTGATCCTATTGGTGAGGTACTTCTGTGGTCTTTCCAGCTGCTGCAGGTGTCTTCTAAGGTACATCCCAAATGGGGCGATGTACTCTATGATGGGTCTGATGAGTGATGTGTAGAGGGGCACAATGACCTATTTTGATCTGGATGCAAACCCTTTTGTGATTAGCTGGGCCACATAGAAGGATTTTCTAACCACTTTGGCAATGTGGTTATCAAAGGAGAGATCACTATCTACTTGGGTCCCCAGATCCCTTATTTGTTCATCCGTATTTAGGGGGCTACCACCTATGTGGTAATTTGTGGGTACTTTGTTTTTTCCAAAGGGGATGACTATGCAATTTTTGGCATTTAGCTTGAGGCCATGGTTTTGACACCCGGTATCTGTCTCAGTGAGGCCCTTTTGGAGGATGCCTGTGTCAGCCAGAGAGTCAATTATAGCCCCTAGTTTGCAGTCGTCTGTGAACTTGGTCAGCCGTAGTCCTCCTGTGCTTGCTTGTACTTCTGAGAAGTATATGCCAAACAGGAGTGTTCCTAGGACTGAGCCTTGAGGAACACCACTTTTAACCGGTTTAGAGTCAGACCTAACTCCCGCAACTCTTACCATGTAGGTACTGCCCATGAGCCAGTTGGCAACCCATCTCACGATGTAGGGGATTATGTTCAGGCTGGTGAACTTATCTATAATACCAGAATGGGAAATGGTGTTGGAGGCCTTTGCAAGGTCTAGGTAGGCTGTGTGGACCACCTTTCCCTCATCTATAGCCTTGGTAACTGTCTCAAAGAAGTCCACCAGGGTTAGGAGGCATGATCTGCCCTTAACAAAGTCAAACTGGGTAGGGTCCAGTGTTTGGAGGCTCCCAATGTCTCTGTTAACGAGATCCATGATGATGCACTCCATAGCCTTTCAGACCAAGCTAGTCAGGCTTATCGGGCGATAGTTCCCTGGGTCTGTTGCGGCTCCACCTTTGTGGAGTGGAATAACCGTTGCTGTGCACCACTGTATGGGCATGAGGCCTGTGGAGAGGCTGAGTTTGAACAGTGTGTTTAGGTGAGGAGTTAGTTCATCTTTGAGCTCATGTAGGATGCAGCCTGGGACACTATCTGGTCCCATTGATGCTGTGTTTTTGTCTTTGGAGAGGGCTGTTTTAACCTGAGTGTCTGTGATTTCAGGGACACTACATTCTTCTGGTATGGTTATGGTCCCTTTTGGGCATGAGAGGGGGGTGAAGTTTGCACTGAACCTCTCTGCCAGGATGTTGGCAATATTGGTCAGTTCAGTGTATTTTGTGACATGCTGCACTAACTGAGAAGATCTGGGAATTACCACTTAGATTCTTGACATAGCTAAAGAATGCCTTATGGTTATCTTTGGAGGTCTTGGCAATTTTTTCTTTTGAATCTAGCCTTGGATGATTTTATGAGGGAAAGGATTGTGCCACTAAATTGCACTATAAGTATGTGGGGGTTGTATTATTAAAGGATTGTGCCACTACATTTCTTGTTTTAATATAAAATCTACAAATTCTTTTACATCTCACCCCAAAACAAACACAATTGTACCTCCCTGCAAAATTCTAATTGGCTCAAAGTAACAGCCTATGCTACCCAGGTTTTCTCAATTTTCACTTTCACTTCTTGTGCAAAAACTTCATTCCTTTTCTTAGTAATAAATTGTTGGGCAGATTCAATAAAGCCTACATGGTTTGTTTACATCATGTGTGTATATTGCTGTGCAATGTGCACAAAGTAGCAAACTTTTTAGATTAAGTAAGCGAGTCTCACAAACAAGGTAAACAATGTGGCATGCTAATTACAAATTAAGCAGCTGAATTGTATGCTAATCAACCAAACCAAGATGGAGAAGCTATCCAACAAGTTATAAAGCAAACATGTAGACTCAGTGCTGGTTTTCCCTGTGATTTCCAAAACCTATTAGAATACAGACACAGAATGGAGTCTACTCAGAAACAATGCTAGGTGCTGCTGTTGCTTTAATTCATGTGTATGTGCAACAGGCTGAAGTCTATGCTGATTGTTGCTGCTAATAGACCACGGCCAAAAAGAAGAAGAGTTTTCTGACCCCAGTTAACTTATCACAATCTACATGATGTGAAAATTGTTGAGTGCTGCAGGGTGGCTAGAGACACACTACAGGAACTCTACAACCTCTGTCGTCCTCAACTCCAAGCCAGGACAAACTGAGGGGAACCCATCTCAGTGTAGACAAAGGTATGTGTAGCACCTAGAATTTTAGCTACAGGTACCTTTCAAAGACCAACAGGGGACATGCTGGGGATGTCACAGGCATCAGCATCCAGGATACTCTGTCAGTTCCTGAATGCTATGCCCCAACATGCCAGTGACTACATATATGTTGCCCATACTCCTGAGGACAGGGCCACAAATATGCAGGAGTTCTACCCTGTAGCACATCACCCTGAAATACTGGGTGTCATAGATTGCACACATATAGATATTAAGGCACCATCTGGGGATCAGGGAAGGCTCTACATAAATAGAAAGGGCTTCCACTCCATTATCTACCAAGTCATGTGTAATGCCATGGGAATCATCTTGAACATGTGTGCTGGCAATCCAGGCAGTTATCATGATTCACATATCTGGCACACCTCCCAACTGTATCAGATGTTCACTAGGGGGGATATCTCACAGGGTCCTTTATGGGGAATGCAGGTTATGCACTGGAACTGTCACTGATGATGCCCATCAGAAATGCACACATACACCTGGTGAAAAATGCCACAAGGAGACAGGCACATTCTCAAACCAGAAATATCACAGAGTGAGTGTTTGGGCTGCTGAAGTCATAGTTCTGGTGCTTAGATACATCTGAGGGAGTCCTGAAGTACAATCCATGTACTTGTACTGAAATATTCACTGTAAGTGCCATGCTACTCAACGTCTTCCTGAGAAAACAGCTTCAGCAGAATCAGCAAGGGGAAGGGGCACACATGCCACCACAAATGACAAGGTCACCACAGCCACACACAGGTGAGGATTCAGAGGGGGAACCAGTAGCTGCTGTGGGTGTAGACAGATGTAGGCCTGCTCAATAAGCCCTTGCATTGGCTAAGAGAGAATGCATAGCACACTCACTCACCACCTAAAGGTCTAAAGCCTTACCCCTACACTCATACATATAGTAATATTGATGTCAGGCATCTCTCACAACCTTTATCTACTCATGTAATGGCTGTGAGACAGAGTCACCCCTGAACTAAAGCTGTTGCAACTTCTGGATTTACAAGGTAAGTGTTGGACCTGGAGTGTATTGTGTAATAATATTAATGGCTGGAATATCCTTGCATGTTGCTACTTGTAACCAAGTAAAAGGTGGGTGATTTGTACAGCAATGACCATAACATGTGACAGCAGAGACTTATTTAACTTATATGTGTCCATTACTAAGGAGTAGGCCTCGGGTATCAAAGAATAAAACAATCATACCTCTCAAAAGTACTGATGATCACTGCATGCCCTCAATTTAGCACCATACATTTGTACTGGAAAATCATTAAAGAGAGAAGATAGAAAATAATGAAGCAGATTTTAGTTTCAGACTTCACAACCCTCAAAAGATCATTAACAATATTAATGCAAAAAAGTGTGATGCTATCAACTGTCTAACTTTCCAATACCAATATAAGTCAAAGGTACAAACCAACTCAACATCACAAATGCAGATATACTAAGCACTAAGTCAGCTATGCACCCTGAACATCAGACACAAAGCTTATGTTTCCCTGAATCCAAAAGACCGCAAACAGGGATATGGCGCAGATATCAACACTTGCACAGGGTATTGTGTGGGGGGCAAGAAGCCTAGGCTGACACAAAAGGCTGGTGAATGTATGTGAGTAAGAAAGAAAAGCAGGCAGACATTCTGATAAAGTAACAAATGGCTAGTGAGACAAAATGAGTTTTAAACTTCACAGCTGAACCATGTAACTGTTGTGTTTTTGTCTGTATGGGTTCTCCAGGTGAAACTGGTATGTGAGTATGTGCATGAATACAGCCAAGATCTGTGCTAGGTCTATTGCTTGGTATGTCAGACAGGTGTGAGCCGTGCATGGGTGACAGGTCATCATTGTCGTACCCAACCAAAAGAACTGGCTCTGCCAAAAGTTTTACTGACACATCGATGAACATGGTCAGATACGCTGCTGACCTCTGAACATGATTGATGTCTGCTGGATGAGCTTCCTCATGAGGATGCCCAGGACCACAACCCCATGGCCTGCCATGTTTTTGGTATGGACAGCTCAATCAGTGATGGAGCAGTGGAATTTCTGCCACTATGAGAGCGTGATCAGGCACAGCCAGTTTGAAACACCCATAGCAACACTCCCATGTGGCACCATGCCCACAATTTGGCTACAGCCAGAGTCAAAAGGCACTGAAGCCACAGTATTACAGTTCCCTAATCAATTATCTTGTCCTCCACCTGTCCAATATCTGAGAGCTCACTGGAATGAGTAGGTGTAGGCCTACTGGCTGTGTCCTATGGAATTACAGGGGATGGGTGTATGTCTACCTCAGTGTCAGATTCAACTTCTGCACCTCCTGACTGTGCCTCTTCTTGGCCACCATCATCATCAGAGTTGGCTGATACTCTGACATCAGGTGGTAGAAGTCCCACACTTCCACCGTCAAGTACACCTGTTATAATAAGCAACAAACACAGGAAAAAATTAATTCCTTCATTACTGTAGTCCAATATATGCTAACAAGCTAACAGTGTTGCCATTATTACAGACAAGTACAGCAATAAACACAACAGTCCTGACACCAGCATCACACTATTTCTTTGAATTGCCCATCAGTAGTGATATAAAAATGTTTGGCTTACCATCTCATATGATAGTCTGCTCCCTATGCTGGATGGTCCTGGAAGAAGTTAAGCAAAAGGTAAGGACAGCATCATCACAATTAACAGTAACATAGGGGGTAAAACAGTCTGCCCTTTATATGTCCATTAACTATACTTTCAACAAGAACTTGGATGACAAGTCCAACCTAAGCCCCACGTGAAATCAATCAGAATGTGTTGTTAACTGTAGCAATCGACAATCCACCCACAATACAAATTTCTTGTTAAACACACCTAATCTTCTTCTTCTTCTTTTGGCTTTTTCCTGATTAGGGGTCACCACCATGGATCAGCTGTCTGCTCATGATTGGCAGTGGAGTTTTACGATGTCGAGTTGCCAGATCAGCGCCCAACCTTCCACAGAAGGCACACATACACACACACTCACACCTAGAGTCAATTTAGAGTGTCCAATCCACCTACAGCATGTCTTTGGGATGTGGGAGTAAACCAGAGCACCCGGAGGAAACCCACATGACCACAGGGAGGACATGCAAACTCTGCACAGAAGGCACCACAGCCGAGGATCGAACCGGAGAGCCTCTTGCTATGAGGTGGCAATGCTAACCTAAACACACCTAATATATTGATATAAATATTTTACTATACAAGAGTATTTAGAAATAGAGATACATAAGCCTACATGGAAGCCCCTCCTGGGACATATTTGCTGTCTCTGAAACAGTAGCACCAATGTCAAGGACATTCTTTTCTGCACTGTATGGATCCCTGACAGTGAACAGGAACTCTTCATTTGCTGTTAGTGGTGGTTCTGTAACACCCCCCCTACAGTACCCATCTGATTATGGGCCACTGCAACTGCTCTCCTCCATGCAGATGAGGTCATGACAGTGGCTCAATGGTGCACCTGATCATATGTCCTACTGTGGATGCCTACTGCATTCACATCTGCAACTATCTGCTGCCAAATTTGAATTCTGCCTGACATATCTCCATGTCCCCTCTCAAGCAGAAAGGCACCATGTCACCTAAGAACTTCCAAAATGACCTGATTCTCAGTGTCACTGAAAGGTGTTTTTTTAGGGATTGAGATCCCTGGGTGCCATAGGCCTAGGTGTCCTAAAACACAACAGAAGGATAATACATATAAGTATCATGTAACTAAAAAAATAACTGTTCCCAGATAAACAGAAAAGGTAGTATTTCAGTATTACCAACTGAAGAAACATAAAACAGTCTAGATATTTGAAATATGAATAACAAGAATTGTGTGGTTGCAACATATTACATTCACACACAAAACAATGCTGTATGCAAAACAAGGGAGAGTAACAGTAGCAATATATCCTTGTTTGTGCCAAAACAGAAATGCAGCTTTGCTCCCTCACCCAAAAGGAACAGGCATATGACACATTTTGCTAGCAAACCATTAGTGAAATGCTAAAACTGCTATCAAATGAACTGTCCCTGAAACATGTGTACAGATTTTATACAGAGCATTCCCATTTTAAGCTATTGCCAACCATGCGTACCCATGAAATGCCCTGACAAACATGTTTATGCCATCAGTACACTTTTAAGTAATGCATACACATAACAGTAGAGTTTGCTAATTAATATATTTATATAGATATGAAACTGATTGTTCTTAATTGGTATTTCAAAATTTACAATATGTAGCTGAAAAATGCAAACATACCTTCTCAAGTTCAGTGATCTTCTGTGAAGATATATTCCAAAGTAATAGTCTTTTCTATGTTCTCCATATAAACAAGTTTCCTCACCTTCAGGTTCCCTAGTTACACAGTTGCCTGTTTATGGTATACACTGATGTCTGTTAGCATGTTGAAGATGCAAATGAGGTGTGAACTGGTTAGAATTCCTGAATCCCAAACTTTTTGCTCCATGTATCAAATGTAAACAGTGCAGGGACTCCCTCAGTGTTTGCTGATAATGGATTGCAACTCGAATGATTACTGGTAGGGAGAAGGAAAACATAATAGCAATGCAGACTGCCATATCTCCAGTGGGTGTGTCAGGTTAGACTTACCTGTATATAGGTAATTTTATCAAGGGTGGAAATGTAAGTAAGCAGTACACAATTCATAGGTTCTGTTCATTAACTGCAAACCTTCCTTTCATTTATTGACAACTGTATATTATTGCCATTTAATGTCCTCATACATTTTAAGGACAAGGATATAGAATGCCTTACCGACTGCTTGTTTCAGATTACTGGTCAGATAAAGGATGAGGAACAATCACAGAGAGGTAAGACAGTGCTGCATTTTTGCAAGCACTAGTCATAAATAGTTATGTAATCACTCAGTGCACTACATCTGAAATTTATACATGTAGAAATAACTGTTATGTACCTTTTTAGTACTGGGGATGATGTTGCAGTTGATTGTATCAGAATGATTGCAGCTTCCTTCTGAAAAGCTGTTTGTGTAGCATAGAGAGATAAGGCACCCTTACTGTGTTCTGAAGGTTTATTGGAGTGAGAGTTCAAATCCAGACCTATGTAGAAATATTTCATGTGTATGAACAAACATTTTGTAGTGTTTTATTACAGATTGTTTACCATAATTTCAACATTTCCCTTTTATTTTTAATTTTTTGGAAATTGTTTGTGCAGTACATGGCTTAGTGGAAGCAAGGGAAATGGAGAAAATGCATGCAAGATTTGGCTGTGGTTATATCATTTGCACATTGCATTGCGGTGTGCAAACCAGACTAGTGGCCCACACAGGAAACAGACAGAACACCTGTAGAACACCTGTAGACAGGGTTTCTGTAAAAGTGCAAAAATGTCAAAAAGAATACATTGTTGCAATGTTTCCTTTCCAGCAGCATTGCACAGCAGTTAGCGAGGTTCCTAACAGCTGCAAACATGGAACAACTGCAAACAGGGCGCAGATGGGCAACAATTGAAAATGGATTCAGTTATTTCTGTTTTGCACTGTGCAAGCACGCTGAGTGGTGTTGCACAGTGGTTAACACACAGAACTTAAGAATGACTAGTAAGTTATGAAACTTTCATATAACTACTCCTGTAGAAGTAGGTGTAAGTATAGGGCTGGAGTACAGATGGCCCTGGGTTCTAATGCAGGGTATGCAACCTACTTTTACTGTTCTGACAGTGCAGTTTATAACAATGAACTATAAAATAGACAAGTGTTATTTCAACAGCCTTGTAGCAACAGGTGTAAGTGTTGGACTACCATACACATGGTCCTGGTCCTAGGTTCTAATACATCAGCTGCCAGACATTTATACTGTTGTTCAATTCCCTATTATATTCACTCTCACTTATAACACTTTAGATAGCAAAGCTTATATAATTTATATGAATTATGGCTAAGACACTCTTAATGTGTTTCCAGATGAATGACTGAGAGTATATTGTCTATTATATTTCTATAAGTATAGTTCTGCTATCTGGACTTGTATGGCTTTCACAATTAAATATGACACATATACAACTAGATCTGTATACAAGAACCTTGTCAAATCACACACGTACAAGTGTAACACCTCAAACTGTCATCTGTATTCATGAATGATCCCTCACTATGTCTGAGCAATATTTCTTCTGTGGCAAAGATGGAAAATCAATACTGTGAAAGAAAATGTTTTGTCCAGTATGCCTAGCTTTGAATCCCGCACTTTAAAAATCAAACTTTTTCAATGTATAAAGCCAAATGCAAATGTGTCAGATCATGATATTTGTGCCCCCAGTGCATGTCAGCAAATTTAACTCACCTAAGAGATACCTTCCACTTTGTAATACATATTTCCAAGCTACATCACCAGACACCCCTCAAATTAAGGTCAAGTGTCAGATTAACCTTCCTATTTCAAATATTTATGTCATCCCTACTTGGCACTGCTGCTCTCTGCTTAACATCACTCAAATGCAGTTGGCATCATGGCTCAGGTTTGCACACTACCAATAAAGGTGATAACTGGAATTGGTGGGAAAGCATAATTTTCCATTGCTTTAGGTCAGGTGTTAGATATGGCTGGAGTTAGTGAGGAAGCTGTCCAGTTTAACGCACAGAGGTGGGGTGTCCAGGAGTCTAGGATACTTACTGGACTCCTAGTAAAGTGCTACAGCCAAAGGCTTCTGAAGAGGACTATTCTGCCTCCCAGTACAAGTCTGAGGCATAGAGTAGTTTGGCTCAAGCTGTATCCAGTGCTACAGGCATCCCACACACTGGAGAACAGTGTAGACATCATTTTAATGACCTACACTGGTGCAAGATGGATACCCTCAACCACTGGTTGGCTGAAATTGAGACTGGGGACATCCTACTACTGTGTAAGTATGAAATTAAGAGAGTATTTGTAATACTTAGAAAGCTAAATATAGACAAGAAAGGTATGCATAATGCTCTTCTCTTCTTTTCTGTTCTTTCTCCAGCTAATGACAACATAGATTACAATAGACATGATCATGCTGCTCGAATAGAGAGACTGAGTGAAGCAAGTGGTATGTATGCAGCACAAGAGGAGTATTATTGTAGCTTTAAAAGTCACAGATAGATTTTTGTTTTTTTATACAGTTGTAGCAAATTGAGCATACATAATCTACCTGTAAAAGCAAGTCTGCATGCATTAGTCTGTAGCACAATCTAAATTTAGGAGTCAAATATAAGACTATAGTCAAAGGTTGTGGGTTCAAATACCATGAGTCACAACTATACAGTACTGCATTTAATTAATAATATTTATATTAATAAATGCCTGCTATTAACTGCAATCTCTATAATTTGAACACACATATATGCAATATAGGCACATCTCAAAGATTATATATATATATATATATATATATATATATATATATATATATATATATATATAGATATGCCATGCACACCAGTCAACTAGCTTTTGTTGATCATAATGTCACATACGGGTATAGCAATGTCCCTCCTAACACCTCCAGCAGATGCTATAGTGCCAGGACAGTGTGCATGATTATCCTCATAGAGTGCAGACATGTCATAATAGCTGTATAAGTTTGTTTGTGCAGAATCCTCTCTGATCACTCTAAATAACATATGGGGTTACTGGTGGTATTATTCTGATATTGTCCATGACTGTGCTTGCTTCTTTTAATGTTGTCCATGGACCTTTACCTGTGTCCCACTTGCTGGAGACCACTGCTGAGATTGCACTCATATTCAGGCAACTCAATTTACACAACTTCACAATATGCACCCTACCTCAATTGCATATAGCATCTCTGATAGATGCCCTCTGCATTCGTCATGTAAGAATGCTTATCTCACACTAACATCTACCCCATTGTTATGGCACCTTGTGACAGTCACATAATACACATTTTCCTTGTGCAGTCCCTACTGTAATATACCGATATGTGACTGGTGTTGCTGCTATAACTGTCTTCCACTGACATGCCCACATCTGCTGTACATTAGGTTTTTACACCTGTCCTCTTTTCCTGTGTTCATTCCTAGAATCAGTCTGTGTCCATACTGAATACACACACTTCCGCTGAATGTTTATTTTAAATGGCAGTCCATGTACCCTTACAGATCATTTACACAACGTCTGGACAGAATGCCAGGAATGGGATTTCATAATACTCTGCACTGTATACACTATCCTGTAATGTGGACCATATACATATCTTTCCTCTCCACTGCCCAAATTTTCATAGTATGTCCAGACATTTGCCATATATTTTTTGGTCTGCTACTTACATAATTTTGGTTTTCTGCAATATCACTGGGATGATCTCAGGACTGATGTCCCTAAATAATTACATAATTTGAGTTTCAGACTTCAAATCCTTTAGAAAATGTATCTTAGCACCAACCTCTTGTTATTTTAGTACATTTCTAATGTACAAATATGTAGAATATGTCTCTATTTTTGGGTCATTGTCCCCCCATTATGTTGGGTTTTGTCCAGTTTCTTGCACTAAGAGATTGAGAGTATGGAAACTTATATATATTAAACCCTGGTGATCATTGGAGCATTCCACACAAACACAATAACTGACTATGCTCTGCTGTAAACAGGATTACTACTCATGTTGCTTTACACAGTTTCCTGCCCGGCAACACTGTTGCCAGCATTAAAACTGCACTTATTTACATTTAAAGGTGGTGCAAAACATGAATATGTAATTAGCACTGCTGCTTGCTGTGCATCACCGCTCACACATTAGGGTTACCACCTGTCCCACTTTGAGAGGGACAGTCCCTCTTTGGGCAGTTGTGTCCTGCAAAAAAATTGTAAAATTGGCAAATGTCCTGAGATTTTAGGGCAAAATTATTTCCTATATTTTATGTAATAGTTACATAAAACAGTTATTCTGTATCTGAACGACATACAAGTTATAAGAAACAGAATAAGCAGCTAAAATGCTACAAGAATAAGCTTTTACTTAGGCAAAAAAGGAAGTTCTATCCTTTGTACTGGCCATGAGTAGGTTTTGGCCTGCAAAATCTGACGTTTGGACCAAACATGTCCCACTTTGGGCATTTGAAAAGGTGGCAACCCAATCACACATGCAAACTTGGTGTAGGATTTGCACAAAGCTTACATGGAGTTTACTGAATCTGAGGGGTTGACTACTTTTATTTTGATTTGAAAAAATGTATTTCTGTCCTTGTTTTATAACTTTTATCCCCAGACTTCTGCTGCAAATGGGCATTTAATTTCCCAGACAGACTTTCCCAGTAAACAAAACAAATAAATACATTAATAAAAATAAATATCTAGTAAGCGATGCTTATAGAAAATTGCCAAAGTTAGAAGGCTAGAACAGAATGTTGGAAAAAAGTTAAGATATTTAGTATGTAGTACTATATAGTATTTAGTTAAAAAAACACTAAGCCTGCTTCCTACCTTTCCTGTAACTAGTGTAGTCCAGATTCAGATTTGCTGTATCCATGACTGTATGTAAGCTTCTGAGCCCCCCAAGCTTTCTGTGTTGGAGGGAAGCCTTCTAGCTTATCAGTGGGAGTGGTAAGCACTAGGTACCTATCTACCACATAAGGAGTGGTTTTGTCCCAGAGATTGTAGTTATTGGCCATTTGGGCAGTTTTCCTATCTCTCTCAACTTTCTGATTTAAAATCCTGCATTTGCACTTGTTTCCCCCCCTTCCTGTAACTAGTTTAGTCCAGATACAGATTCTTAGTTTTAGCACTTGAATTTGCTTATTCGTGATCAGCACTTGTTCAGAACTTGTTGTTAGCATTAAATAATCTACTAATTACTACAGCACTCAACCTTCCTCATTACCTAGAGGAAAACAGTTTTGGTATTTACTTTCCTCACTTGCTTAGAGAAAAACAGCTTTTGTACTCACTTTCCTCACTTATCTAGAGGAAAATAGTTTTTTATTCAGGCATGTCCAAGGGTCAGCTCCCAGTGTTTTCTCCTGTCTATCTGATGAATCTGGGCATCTTGGTGCAATGTAGAAATTGCCTCATGTACACAGACAACCCCCTCCTCCTACCACCCAACACTACAACTTGTGAGAGATGCACTTATCTAGCCAAACTGGAGGTAAAGCTCTCCCCAATCAAGACTGAACTTGACAGTCAAGAGGAGAAGGTAAAAACTTGCACCACACCACATTCATCACATAGTCTCACTAAATCTACACCACCAAAATCCACACATAGAAACACAAAAACATTCATGGAGGCTCTCAATAATAATCTGCTCAAGCAACAGAGACCTCCAAAGCAGAAATGCAAGCAACCTCCACCCCCCCCCCAACACAACCCAAATGACACATATCCCACAGACTCAGTGTGCCACTCAACCACGGCCAATAAGGCAAAACAATGTACCCAACACACTAGTCATATGTGACTCTATAGTCAGGCACACTGATGTCCCACTAACCAGGCTAAACAAGGAGAAGGTTACTGTCACCTGCCTGTCGGGTGCCAGGATCCGCCACATAACCCACGCACTCAGGTCACTCCACAACAAGTACAAATATGACTGTCATTGTCCATGTCGGTGTGATCGATCTAAGACATACCTCCCTGGACTACATGAAAAGACACATGGAAGAGCTCTCCGATCTTGTAGCCCAGGCAGGTATGACCCTAGCACTGAGTAGCATTCTGCCATTACCTAGAATAATACCACAGTACAATGACAAAATGATTGACTTCAACAATTGGCTAAGCTTCTGGTGTCATTCTAAAGGGATCCAGCATCTGTCTGCCTGGGATGACATGATCGACAGACCGCGATGCTTTTCCAGAGATGGCCTGCACTTGTCACCCCTGGGAGTCCAGATACTGGCTAAGATTCTTGCTGCTCCTATAGTGCCTGTTTTAGGCAAGGTTCAAATGACAAATTCACTACCATAACAGGAACAGGCAAGCAAAAACTGAGGGTGATGCTACTCAATGCTAGAAGTCTAAATCTCAAAATGCACTCACTTGAGGCACTCCTTAAAATGGAGAACATCGATATCTGTGCAGTGACTGAGACCTGGTTCAAGGCTCCAGAGAGCACCCCTGCACTACCAGGCTATAATTCATACCACACTTTTTGGCCATGTAACCTGGACTGGAACACTAAAGGCGGAGGTGTGTCCATATTCATTAAGGATATCCTCACCTCCAGACTAGTTGCTCAGCATAATGCATCCAAGGTTATCCAAGTGCAACTAACTCTGGGCAAAACTGCAATCCAAATTGTAGCTTGCTACAGATCCCCCACCATGCCCCAGGATTTCCATTCCTCTTTTCTTGATGTACTGGAAAATATTAGGTTTCAACAAAACACCCTAATGATGGGCGATTTCAACTACCCCACCATTAACTGGGAAAACTACTCATGTACCAACTCCTTTGCTCAACGCTTTCTGGAATTCATAAACTTGCAGAAAAAACAGAAAAAAAAAATAAAACAAGAACAAAGAAAAGAAACTACACACATAATTAAGTAATTATATACTTATTGAAAAAGGGATTTTGAGAAAGAGAAAGTGAATACTTATATCTAGTGTTTTGTATTTATGGTCAATTTGTTCTCTGGAATTCATAAACTCCAATGCCTTGGATCAACTTATCCACACCCCCATGAGGGGCAACAATATCCTAGATCTAGTCGTTACCAACATGACTGACCAGTGTTCCACACCTGAGGTCAACGCCTCATTGGTCCGATCCGACCATAAGCTAATCACCCTAGATATCCACATCCTGCCCCCACCCCCCCATTAAGGAAACCACGGTAAAAAATTTCTCCAAAGCCAACTTCATGCTTCTTAAGTCAGAAGTGGTGAACTTCATGACACCCATGCAGATGGACAATACAGTTATGACTACTGAATCCTACACAATTGCACTTTATAAGCACTTACACGAGTGCATGGATCGTGCTATCCCAAACAGAACCAAGACATTATCCTCCAAAAAAAGTAAGCCAATCTGGTGGTCCCATGCCATAAACAAACTGTACAACAGAAGAAAGAAACTGTTGCAAAAGAGAGTAAAATCCCATGAGTGGAGGAGCACCCTGGTCAGCCTCAGTAAGAAGCTGTGATCCCTGATAAAATCCTCCAAAGCTAGTTACGAAAACAAAATTGTCACTGATTCTAAAGACAACCACAAAGCATTCTATAGCCATGTCAAGAATCTCAATGGCAACACTCAGATCTGCTCTGAGTTACAGCACAAAGGCACTAAATATACAGACCCAACTGATATTGCCAACATCCTGGCAGATAGGTTCAGTGCTAACTTTACCCCCGTCTCACCCCCTAAAGGGCCCATATCTATACCAGAAGAATGCAAAGTTCCTGTAATCATGGCTGCACAGGTAAAAAACACACTCTCCAAAGCCAAGAACACAGCATCCATATGACCAGACAACATCCCAGGGTGCATTCTACATGAACTACAGAATAAACTGGCACCCCACCTAAGTACCATGTTCAATCATAGCCTCACCTCAGGCTTTGTGCCCGCTGAATGGAGCACAGGGATGGTTATCCCACTCCACAAGAGGGGAACCACCACGGACCCTGGGAACTACCGCCCCCTTAGCCTGACAAGCTTGGTCTGCAAGGCCATGGAAATTATCATCATGGAACTTATAAACAAAGACATTGGTAATCTACAAACTCTGGACCCCATCTAGTTTGGGTTTGTAAAAGGCAGATTATATCTCCTAAACCTGATAGACTTCTTTGAAGCAGTCAACAAAGCCATAGTCGAGGGTAAGGTGGTTTACACAGCCTATCTAGATCTTGCCAAGGCTTTTGACACCATTCCCCACTCTGGAATTATAGATAAACTCACTAAACTAGGTATAAATCCCTATGTCACAAGATGGGTTGCCAACTGGTTCACTGACAGAACCCACACTGTGAAAGTAGCAGACTCCAAATCCAACTTCAGACCAGTGACAAGTAAAGTACCACAGGCTTCAGTCCTGGGTCATTTCCTGTTTGGTATCTACTTCTCTGAAGTACAGGCTAACACAGAAGGTCTTTGGCTAATGAAGTTCGCAGATGACTGCAAACTAGGATCTATAATCAGAACTCCTAATGATGTGGCCATCCTACAAAAGGGCCTCACTGAGACAGATGCCTGGTGTCAAAGCCATGGCCTCAAGCTCAATGCCAAAAAGTGCATTGTCATCCCCTTTGGTAAAAACTCTGTACCCATGAACTACAACATAGGCAGTAGTATACTTAACACCGAAAGTGTGATAAGAGACCTTGGGACACAGGTGGACAGTAGTCTCTCCTTTGATAATCACATTGCCACAGTAGTCAGGAAATCCTTCTACATGGCACACCTCATCACAAAAGGTTTCTCATCCAGAAAAAAAAGAGGTCATTGTTCCCCTCTACTCATCACTCATTAGACCCATTATAGAGTACAATGCCCCTTTTGGTATGTACCTCACAAGACATCTACAACAACTGGAAAGGCTGCAGAAATACCTCACAAAGAAGATTACTGGCCTCAAACAGATGCCCTACTCAGACTGTCTCGAAAATCTGCAGCTTTACTCCATCGCATATCGCCTACTCAGAGGCTATCTCTGCCTAACATACAAAGCTATGTCAAACCCAGAGCTGTTGGACATGATCCACCTAAAGAAATCCCAATCCCTCTGAGCTACACACTCTATGGACGTAAACCTTGTCACCACAATAAACAGAACATGCCGGAGGGATAGATTCCTGTCCCAGAGACTTCCCATACTCTGGAATAAACTACCTATCTATATCAAACAAAGCTCCTCATTAGCACTCTTCAAGAAAAATCTTGATGATTGGATGGGAAATAGGAAATTCACCTCAGGGATCACTTCTGTGGCACTGGAAAATAATTTTCTTGGGTGGCAAAAGCCAGGGTACCTTTTTGGCTGGGCTTGTATAGGCCCTAGGGCTGATAGCTTAGTACCTACCTATGAACCTATGAACTTATGTGTTGCTATGATTTTGGACACTAAATCTGAAGCTTTCATTTAAAAATCAAAAAGCAGTTTAATTGTATCAGAAAATAACAGTTATATGCATGAGGTAGTTTGTTACAGCCTCACAGCCAAAAAGGATGACATGTAGCAAAAGAAAAAAGGTATGCATAATACAGTTATAACTTTATATAACTGGAACTTGACATTAGTTACAGGCTGAATATTAACATCAACTATCATAGGACTCTTCCTCAAAAGCCATGCCTTTACATAGTTTAATCTCAAAGTTCATTCTTGGGGTTGCAGAATGCTTTGTTTTTTTTCTGTCTGAAAACTATGGGTTAAACAGTAGTTGCTGTTACAATAACTACTAGCTTTCATTCACCAAATGAGATGCTGATTTACAAATTATGAAACATATATGTGTTTTGCCAAATTTTCAGCACAGCCATAATAGCAATCTGCATTTCTTCACAAAGTGTGTTTTTGCAATAAGTGCAGTGCATCACCCTTAATATCATCAAGGAGCAAAGAGAGTTCTAGATATGGTGATCTGGGACCCTGCCAATGGCATATTGATAGGTATCACCACTGGAATATTTTAGTTTGTATGTGTGGAATGCCCCAAATCACCATGTGTGCTATGCAAAATCCAAGTGCATAAGTATGCAATGAGCTCAGTCACCATATCTGCAATGTGCAGTCCAGCTGCATATGATCAATAATAATAGCCATCATATCTGCAATGCACAAATCAATTGTATGTGTGCAATGCCCACAGCCACAACATCTGTAGTGAATAATATGAAGCACGTTAGTATGCAATGACCACAATCACCATACCTGTAATGTTCAGTCCAAATGCATTTGAACAGTAATAAATACCACCAAATCTGCAATGAACAAATTAATTATATATGAGTGCAATGCCCACAGTCACAGCATCTGTAGCGAATAATAAAAGCACATATGTATGCAATGACCCCCTCACCATCAATGCACAGTCCAAGAACATATCTGTGCAATGTCGAGTCACCATTTCTGCAATGTAAAATCAAAGTCCATACATGTGTAATGCCCACAGTCACAATATCTGCAGTGAATAATAACAAGTACATACGTATGCAATGCCCACATTTATCACATCCACAGTACAAAGTCCAAGCCCATACATGTGCAACGTCTACAGTCACCACATCCAAAATGCACACTCCAAGTCCATACATGTGCAATGCCCACAGTCACCACATCAACAATGCACAGTCCCAGACCATACATGTGCAATGCATACAGTCACCATTTGAGCAAAGTACAGTCCATGCCCATACAAGTGCAATGCTAACAGTCACCATTTGTGTAAAGTATAGTCCAAGTCCATACATGTGCAATGCCAACAGTCACCATATCCTCAATGCACAGTCAGGGTCCATACATGTGCAATGCCAATAGTCACAATTTGTGCAAAGTACTGTCCAAGTTCATACATGTGGATTCCAGTAGTCACCATTTGTTCAAAGTACAGTCCAAGTCCATGTATGTGCAATGCCAACAGTCACCATTTCTGCAAAGTACAGTCCAACACCATGGGAAATGCCCATAGTCACCACTTCCTCAGTGGACAGCCAGGTCCACACATATGCAATGCCAGCAGTCAATGTTTGTGCAAAGTACAGTCAAAGTCCATACAAGTGCAGTGTCAACATTCAACATTTGTGTAAAGTACAGTCCAAGTTCATACATGTGCAAGGCCCACAGACACTACATCCTCAATGCACAGTACAGGTACATACCTGTACAATGCCAACAGTCATTTTTGCAAAGTACAGCTCAAGGCCATAGTCACCAGATCCTCAAACCACAGCCAAGTACATATATGTGCAATGCCAACCATTACACTTTGTGCACAGTACAGTGCAAGTCCATACATGTGCAGTGCCCACAGACACCACATCTTCAATGCATAGCCAGGTCTAGGTCCATACATGTGCAATGCTAACAGTCAGCATTTGTGGAAAGTACAACCTCAGTCCATATATGTGGAATGCCAATAATCGACATTTGAGCAATATACAGCCAAAGTCCATACATGTTCAATGCTAACACTCACCGTTTGTTCAAAGTGAAGCCCAAGGCTATAGATGTGCAAACCTAACAGTTAAAATAGTACAAAGTACAGTCCTAGGCAATCCACATGCAATGCTAACAGTCACTATGTCCTCAATGCACAGTCATATCCATACAGGTTTAATGCCAAGTACATACATTGGCAATGCTAACAGTCACCATTTTTGCAAAGTACAGTCCAAGTCCATAGATGTGCAGTGCCAATACTCACCATTTGTGCAAAGTACAGTCCAAGTCCATGCATGAGCAAATCCCACAGCCACCACATCCTCAGTTAACACTACATGTCTATACATGTTTAATGCCAACAGTCAGAATTTTGCAAAGTAAAGTCAAAGTCCATACAGGTACAATGTCAACAGTCACCATTTGTGCAAAGTACAGTCCAAGTCTATACATATGCTATGCCCACATTCACCACATCTTCAACACATAATTCAGGTCCATTCATGTGCAATGCTAACAGTCAACATTTGTGCAAAGTACAGTCTCAGTCCATACATGTGCAATGCCAATAGTCACCATTTGTGCAATGTACAACCCAAGCCCATACATATGCATGCCAACAGTCACCATTTGTGCAAAGCACAGTCCAAGTCCATAAATATGCAATGCCAACACTCACCATTTGTGCAAAGTACAGAACAGCATCATACGTGTGAAATGCCCAAAGTTACCACATCCTCAATGCACATCCAAGTGATTATATATGCAATGCCAACATTCACCATTTGTGCAAAGCAATGTCCAAGTCCATACATGTACAATACCAATACTCACGATTTGTACAAAGTACAGTCCAGTTCCATGCATGTGTAATTCCCACAGGCACCAGATCCTCAATTCACAGCCATGTCTATACATGTTTAATAACAACAGTCACAACCTTTGCAAAGTAAAGTCGAAGTCCATACAGGTGTAACTTATTTTATTTATTATTTATTTTACATTTGTTGACCGGGCTAGTCTATCTGGATATATGTCCATTTTCAGTAGAGGCCCAGGGAGAAAAGCTCCAGTAATTATTACAAGGTTTAAGAAGGCATTACAATAGAAGTTATAACTAATATAATGCTAACAGCAAACTAAATTGTATAAATATATTTTTTTCAGGAAATGTGCAAATTACAATCTTAAAACCAAAAAATACATAAACTACATCCTACATGATGTGAATATCACAATACTCATTACAATACAAAGAATCTAAACATACATTTTATAAGAAGATGATAAAGTGTAATGAGAGGTAAAGAAAAGCTGAAAGGGGTGTAGGGAGAAAAAATAGGGAAGAAGAAAAGTAAAGAAAAGAAACAAGAGTTAGTCTAGTTAGTACAAGGACATAGCCATTTTTATTGAGGTACCATTTAGATACCTTTAAAAAGTGGGAGAGAAGTCAGGGATGAGATATCCGAGAGTTGTTTATTCCATATTTTCCAAAAATGTTGGAGAACAGGCAGTCCCCTGCTGAGTTATAGGGTATAGTAGGGAAAAAATAGGGAAGAAGACAAGAAAAGAAACGGAGTTAGTCTGGGTTACTACAGGGGCATAGCCATTATTTATTGAGATACAGTTTTAGATTCCTTTTAAAAAGTGGGAGAGAAGTCAGAGATGAAATATCCGAGGGAAGTTTATTCCATATTTTTCCAACAGAGTTTGAGAACAGGCAGTCACCTGCAGAGTTATTGGGTATGGTTGTTTTGATCAATAGTTTGTTTGAAGAGCGTAGATGTTTCATAGGTTCATAGGTTCATACTAGGCTATCTGCCCTAGGGCATTTATAAGCCTAGCCAAAGTGTGTATGGCTTTCGCCACCCATTTTAAATTAATTTCGCTATGCCCTTTTTCGAGGTTAGTATACTGTGCCTCTGTCTAACAGTGACACAGAAGTGATAGCCGGGGTAAACCTATGATCTCCCATCCACTCATCAAGATTCCTCTTGAAGAGAGTCAATGAGGGACTCTGCCTAACCTGGACAGGGATTTTATTCCAGAGTGAAGGGAGTCTCTGGGTTATGAATCTGTCCCTCCAGCATGTCCTATTTATTTCAGTGCTGAGGTTCAAGTCCCTCGAGCGCGTAGCTCAATGGGATTTGGATTTTCTGAGGTGCAGCATGTCCATTAATTCTGGGTGGGACATGGCTTTATACGTCAGGCACAGATCGCCTCTGAGCAGGCGGTATGCCACTGAGTAGAGCTGGAGTTTCTTTAACCAGGCAGCATACGGCATCTGTTTGAGCCCCTTGATCCTCTTGGTGAGGTACTTTTGGGGTCTTTCCAGTTGCTGCAGGTGTCTGGTAAGGTACATCCCAAAAGGGGCATTGTACTCAATTATGGGCCTGATGAGGGATGAGTAAAGAGGCATGATGACCTCCCCTGATGTAGATGTGAATCCCTTCATGATTAGGTGGGCTATATAAAATGTTTTTCTAACCACTTTGGCCACGTGGTTGTCAAATGAGAGATTGCTATCAACTTGGGTCCCCAGGTCCCTAATTACGTCTTCTGTACTTAATGGATTACCACCTATGTGGTAATTTGTGGGCACTTTGTTTTTGCCAAAGGGGATGACTATACACTTTTTTGCGTTTAGCTTGAGGCCATGGCTCTGGCACCAGTTGTCCATTTCTATGAGGCCCTTTTGGAGGATGCTTGTGTCAGCTGGAGAGTCTATTATGGTGCGCAGTTTGCAGTCATCTGCGAACTTGGTCAGCCACAGTCCTTCCATGTTGGCCTGTACCTCAGAGAAATATATACCGAACAAGAGAGGTCCCAGGACTGAGCCTTGTGGGACGCCACTTGTAACTGGTTTGGAGTCTGACATGGCTCCAACTATTCTAACCATGTGGGTTCTGTCCTTGAGCCAGTTTGCAACCCATCTAGTGACATAGGGGTTTATATTTAAGCTGGTGAGCTTATCTATAATGCCCGAGTGGGGTATTGTATCAAAGGCTTTTGCGAGGTCCAGGTAGGCTGTGTGGACCACCTTCCCCTTGTCAATGGCCTTGGTGACTGTTTCAAAGAAATTGACCAGGTTTAAGAGGCAGGATCTGCCCTTAAAGCCGAACTGGGTAGGATCCAGTGTCTGTAGGTCCCCAATATCTTTATTTATAAGGTCCATGATGATCCTTTCCATAGCTTTGCAGACCAAGCTAGTGAGACTTATGGGGCGATAGTTTCCAGGATCCGTTGAGGCACCACCTTTGTGGAGAGGGACCACTGTTGCTGTACACCACTCTTTGGGTACATATCCTGTAGTAAGGCTGAGATTGAACAGTAGTTTTAGGTTTGGGTTTAGCTTTTCTTGGAGTTCATGTAGGATGCAGCCCGGGACACCGTCTGGTCCCATTGATACTGTGTTTCTTGCTTTGGAGAGGGCAGCTCTTACCTGAGCATCTGAGATGTCAGGGGGGCAGCACTCTGCTGGGATAGATATTAGCCCTTTTGGTGGGGAGGGGGGGAGAAGTTTGCGCTGAACCTGTCAGCTAGGATGTTGGCAATGTATGTTGGTTCAGTGTATTTTTTGTCATTTTGGACTAATTCTGAGCATATCTGGGAATTCCCACCCAGGTTCCTAACATAACTAAAGAAAGCCTTGTGATTATCCTTAGTGTCCTGTGCAATTTTTCTCTCGAAGCTGGCCTTAGACGATTTTATGAGTGCCCATAGTTTTTTGCTAATACTGATCAGAGATGCCTTCCCTTTTTGGGATTTTGCTCTATCATGTAGTAGCTTCCTCCTTCTATTGTATAGTTTGTTTATGGCTGGGGTCCACCAGACAGGACGTCTGCCTTTGGAGAATTGGGTCTTGGTTTTATTTGGGATTGCATGATCCATGCATTCCTGAAGGTGTTCATAGAATACGTTTATAAAGGATTTTGCAGTCTGGGCCGTATTATCCACAGGCCCGGGGGCTTTGAAGGATTCCACCTCGGTTTTGAGGAGTGTGAAATTTGCTTTAGAGAAGTTTTTCACTGTGGTTTTCTGGGCATGGGGTGGGGTCAGGATGTGAATATCCAGTGAGATTAGTTTATGGTCTGATCTTACCAGTGAGGGATACACTTCTGGTCTGGAGCATAGAGTCCCCATGTTGGTGATGATCAGGTCCAGTATGTTTTCCCCTCTTGTGGGAGTGGTAACAAGTTGTTCCATAGCATTTGAGTTTATAAATTCTAGGAACCTTTGGGCTAGGGTGTTGGAGCTACAGTAATGCTCCCAGTCTATGGTTGGGTAGTTGAAGTCACCCAATATAATGGTGTTTGGAGAGACCTTCATATTTTCCAGTGTTCTCAGGAAGGCCGAGTGGGTTTCCTGGGTTTGGGAGGGTGGTCTGTAGCAGGCTATAAACTGGAAGGCAGTTTTACCCACTGTTAGTTGCACATGGATAGTCTCTGATGCTTCATGCTATGCCACCAACCTGGAGGTGTGAGTATCTTTGATGAATATTGATACTCCCCCTCCTTTTGTGGTTCAGTCCAAGTTTTGGGGCTGAAAAGCATGGTATGAGGTATAACCTGGTAGTGCTGGGGTGCTCTCAAGAGCCTTGAACCAGGTTTCTGTTACTGCACAGATATTGATGTTCTCCATGCTAAGGAGAGTTTTGAGTGCGTGCATCTTGAGGTTTAGACTTCTGGTGTTGAGTAGCATTACTCTTAGTTTCTTATCCCTTGTGATACCTATGGAGGTGGGTTTGTCTTTTGAGCCTTGCCTAAAAAAGGCACTATGGGGGTAGCAATAGCCTTTGCCAATATCCGAAAGCCCAGGGGTGACAGGTGCAAGCCGTCCCTAGCGAAGCATCGTGGCTTGTCGAGCATGTCATCCCAGGCTGACAGGCATTGGATCCCCTTTGAATGACACCAATACTTAAGCCAATTGTTGAAATTGATAATCTTGTCTTCATACTGTGGCATCATTCTTGGTGAGTGTAAGATGCTACTCAAGGTCAGGGTCATACCGGCCTGGGCTACATGCTCAGAGAGCTCCTCTATGTCTCTTTTCATGTAGTCCAGGGAAGTACGTCTCAGGTCATTCACACCAGCATGGACAATGACTAAGTCATATTTGCACTTGCCTTGGAGTGACCTGAGTGCTTGTGTTATGTGGCGGATCCTAGCGCCCAACAGGCAGCTCACCGTGACCTTCTCCTTGTTCAGCCTGGTGAGTGGGACGTCAGTGTGCCTGATGATAGAGTCACCTATTACAAGTGTATCAGGTGTGTTGTTTAGCCTTAAGGGCTGTGACTGTTCGGCACACTGGCTTTGTGAGCTATGTGTTGCACGTGTTTTGTTTTGGGGTAGCGGTTGCTTGGGTGTCTGCTTTGGAGGTCTCTGCTGCTTAGGCAGATTTTTATTTAGAGCCTCCAAGTATGTTTTTGTGTGTTTATGTGTTTGGTTTGCTGTCGTGGTAGGTCTATGTGAGACTGGAATTTTAGTGAGTGTGGTTTCCTTCTCCTCCTGACTGGTTACGCCAGTACTGAGTTGAGAGAGCTTAGCCTCCAGTTTGGCTATATGGGTGCATCTCTCACATGTGTTGGAATTTGTTGGGAGGAGGAGAGGGTTGTCTGTGTACATGAGGCAGTTGTAACATTGCCTCAAGATTCCCAGATTCACCAGCTGGACTGGAGAGGAGATTGACAACTGACCTTTGGATATGCTAGAATAGTATTGGGAATTTCTTTATAATTGAAAAAAATGGCCAATGGGGAGCAAGGTACTCCAGGGGTAGTTTGTGAGGGTGTAGTGCTTTTAATTTTTTAGTGCTGACTTATATAATTGCTTTAGTGAGCAAGTGCCAGGTAACTTAAATGCAAAAATGACAAACAGTAACTTTCTTTCAAGTGAAACAAGGAAATAAGTACAGTAAGCAATGCAGATATCTCTAGGGATCCACAGAAGCACTGAAAAGCCGCATTTTAGGTGGAATTAGCTTTTCAGGGAAATAACAAGCATACAAACAAAACTAGATTCAGCAGGCCTGGATCTAGTCTATGCTGCAGCAAACAAGGCATACCAATTACAGTAAGAAATAGTTCAAATATGCAGGCACTATAAGCCTTTAACCAGAAATTCCCAGCTCAGAAGGGCAGAGTCCAGCCTCTTCTCCCACAAGAGTGCAGACCATGAACCTTCTTAATGTAAAATAACTGGCCTGAAGCCCAGGTGCTTAAACCAGAACTAATACACTTTTAGAATAACAGACACTGAGCCCTCAATCAGCAGTTCCCAACTTAGAAGGATGTAAGCTACCTGTCCTGCCACCACAGTGCAGCCCACAAACCTTCCTAATGTAAAACAACTGGTCTAAAGCCCAAGTGCTTAAACTAAAAGGCTTAGAATAAGTTACACCAAGCAGTAATAAATACAATTGAGTAATTTTAAGATGACGCAAAAGCAAAATAAAGTAGGAAAAAACACAAATACAGTAAAAGCAGATAATTTTTTTTTTTTTTTTAGTGGAAAGAGAGAAAGGAGTAGCTGAAACTAAGCTGATTGGCCTTCTCAAATGTTCTCCCTGTACTGGGTAGAATGAGGTAATGACACTAGACTGGGAGGAGGGTCCCAGATCAAATTTACACTGGGGGCGGGTAACTGCAAAGCCAACAACTATAAAAACACTATACCAGCAGGGAGGGAGGGTGGCAAACAAACTGCAGAAATGTTTCACAGCTGAAAAGCAGCAGTGAGCCTTTAAATGAAAGTTTTAAACAGCTAAAGGAGCCTCTAGAAAAAAAGAGTTTACTGTAACCAGTTATCAGAAACAAACAACCCAACAGATGCTTAATAAATGTGGACAATTTCCAGTTAATACCTCACACACAGTGAAACTAGCTAGAAAAATACACAAAGTGCTATAAATAACAAAGAAATAAAGAACAAAATAAACAAAAAACAGGATACTTAATGTTATATATTATAGCTCCGAGTTTCCTCAGTGTCCTTCTTCGATCAGTTCACTGTGAAATAGCAGAGCATTCACAACTGAACTTCTTAGGTAACAGAAAGTTGAAACCTGAGACAGCTTTTAAGAAAGAAATCTCAAAAGAACCAATGAGGTGCTTAGTCTAAGCTGTAGTCCAGGTGACCTCAGTCAGCCAATGACCTCAAACAATTCTCTCTCACAGAAATGCCTCATAGCTTTGGCCAAACCAATGTCTCTGAATATGTGCTCAGACACACAGCCTCCACAAACACTAGGCCCAAATACAAGCCTGAATATGGAAATGCTACAAATATCCCCACTACTTAGAACAAACTGTAGAAATGTTTCACAGCTGCAAAGCAGCAGTGAGCCTTTAAATGAAAGTTTTAAACAGCTAAAGGAGCCTCTAGAAAAAAGAGTTTACTGTAACCAGTTATCAGAAACAAACAACCCAACAGATGCTTAATAAATGTGGACAATTTCCAGTTAATACCTCACACACAGTGAAACTAGCTAGAAAAATACACAGTACACAAAGTGCTATAAATAACAAAGAAATAAAGAACAAAATGAACAAAAAACAGGATACTTAATGTTATATATTATAGCTCCGAGTTTCCTCAGTGTCCTTCCTTCGATCATTTCACTGTGAAATGGCAGAGCATTCACAACTGAACTTCTTAGGTAACAGAAAGTTGAAACCTGAGACAGCTTTTAAGAAAGAAATCTCAAAAGAACCAATGAGGTGTTTAGTCTAAGCTGTAGTCCAGGTGACCTCAGTCAGCCAATGACCTCAAACAATTCTCTCTCACAGAAATGCCTGATGGCTTTGGCCAAACCAATGTCTCTGAATATGTGCTCAGACACACAGCCTCCACAAACACTAGGCCCAAATACAAGCCTGAATATGGAAATGCTACAAATATCCCCACTACTTAGCACAAACTGCAGAAATGTTTCACAGCTGAAAAGCAGCAGTGAGCCTTTAAATGAAAGTTTTAAACAGCTAAAGGAGCATCTAGAAAAAAAGAGTTTACTGTAACCAGTTTATAATAAGGTGTGATATGGCTAGAGAGTATTGGAGTTTTGGTGGGTTGGTACAGGGTTCTGTGGGCTATTATGAGTTGTTGAAGTTCGAGCTGATTAGGAAGTTCTAGCCAACCTAGTTGTTTTAGGTTCAGGCAGTGATGGTTTCTAAAAGGGGAACCTGTAGCAAATCTTGCAATATTATTGTAAGATGTTACTAGTTTATTGAGGTTTTTTTTGATAGATTGGTGTATATGGGGGAAGCATAGAGTAAAGTAGAGATTAGGTGAGTTCTGGCTAACGTGGTTCTTGCAAGTGGAGTAAGAAAGGCTTTGATTCTGTATAGGGTTCCTATTTTTTGTTCACTGATTTTATTGTAGTGTTGATGTGATTGTCAAAGTTTAGATTGTTGTCTATTGTTATTCCTAATAATTTTGTGGTAGCGTCAGGTGAAATTATAGTACCGTTATTGGAAGTGATAGTGAAGTGTAAGGGGATGTGCTTTCAGGTTGGTGAGAAGAGAAGCAGTTTAGTTTTCTTGGGGTTAAGTAGTAGGCAGCGATGAGGGAACCATTGTTCAACAGTGTTAAAGGCTTTTTGGGTAAGAGACTGCAGTTCTGTTTGAGAGGTAGATGTGCAGATTATAGTAGAATCGTCTGCATATTGAATACAGATAATATTTGGGATAGCTGATTGCAGGTCGTTGATAAAGATGGAAAAAAGAAGTGGGCCTAAGATGGAGCCTTGTGGCACCCCTAGAGAGATAGGAAGATGATAAGATAGTGAATTTTTCCAGAGTACCGCCTGCTGTCGATTTTCTAGGTAAGATTTAAACCAAGTTATGGAAGGAGGATCAAGTGAGAGAGAATTCAGAATGTGCAGAAGTAGTTGGTGATTAACCATGTCAAAGGCTTTAGATAAGTCAATGAAGAGTGCAGATGAAAGTCTATTTTTGTTGCGATTAAAGTTGATGGAGTTTGTAAATGAGAGCAGTGCAGTGGTGGTACTGTGGGAAGGTCTAAAACCATGCTGACAATTAGCAAGTAGGTTGTTTTGGAGAAGGTGGTTTAGTAGTTGTTTATGGATACATTTTTCCATAATTTTAGCAGTAGGGAATAGTAGTGCTATGGGACGATAGTTAGAGAAGTCATTAGATTTTTCCCCCTTTATGTAGTGGGATGATATGAGATATCTTCCAGATTGAAGGGATAGTTCCTTAATTAATAGATCTGTTTATCAGAATAGAACTGGGATAGGCAATGGCTTTAGCTCCTATTTGCAGGAACTCAGCAGGAAGTTTGTCTGCGGAGGGGGTGGTAGGTTTAAGTTTTTGGAGCAAGGATGAGATAAAGGAAGTAGAAATTGGTAGTAGATGAAATGAGGGGGGTGGATTTGCAGAAGATGGAAGTAGCTTAGAGGTATCAGGAGATAGGTGACTAGCAAGAGTTTGAATAGTATTTGTGAAGAAAGAATTGAAGGCATTAGCTGTTTGTGTGGGATTGTCAGGGTTAGAGTCTTGTGGGTCGGGTGTGATAGATTGGCCTAGGGATAGAAGATTATTAATGCTGGTCCAGAATTTTTTAGGTTCCTTGTTGGATGTTTGTTGTAGATGAAGGTAGTAGTTCTTTTTGTCTGTCAGGATGGCTTTTTTTGTGCTGTTTCTACATTCTCTAAAGGTTTGACGGTTGGCCAGGTTCTTAGTGGTACGCCATTTTGGCCAGGATTTGTTTCTGATAATGATTTTTTGTCTAGTATTGTTGGTCAACCAGGGGCTGGTTTGGCTTTGGTTCTGATAGTGCGAATCGGTGCGTGCTGGTCAAGAATAGATAAGAATGTGGAATTGAAGTATTGTACTGCATCATTAAGAGGGAGAAATTTTAGAGGAGACCAATTACATTGTTTCAGTTCTGTTTGAAAACGTTCTGAGTTAAATTGCTTTGTTGAACGTAATGTTCTGAATGTGTTTGGAAAAATTAGATTGGTTTTATGTCTAATAATATAAGTTAAAGAGTGGTCACTTAGATCATCTGGAAGGGAGCCAGTTTTATGGGTTTGTTGGGGGGTGTTAGTAAGTATCCAGTCTAAAGTGGTGTCATTGTTATTGATTTTATTAGTTCTGGTAGGGCAGGTAATTAGTTGTGAGAAGCCATGTAGGTTTATGTGGGAGGTGGGGTTTGAATTATTACAGGAATTCCAATTAATATTTAGGTCACCTAAGATTAATGTTTCTTGTGGGAAATTAGTGGAGAGCCAACTGAGGATGCACTCAAGAGCATTAATGTTATTTCCTGGGGGAAGATATATACAAATTATATATATGGCTTTACTTTTGTTGACTTCAAGTTTAGAGCAAATTATTTTGGCACTATTGACTAGGGGTAGGTTCAGATTTATAGTGCTGATTTGTAGCTGTGTTTTATAGAGAATTGCTACACCTCCCCCCTTTTTTGTTGAGCGGTCAAATCTAATGATGTCATACCCAGGTGGGGAGATTTCATTGTCTTTAATGATAGGTTTTAGCCATGTTTCTGATAGGCATAGGATGTCGAATTGGTTGACATCTAGGAGAGCATGGACTTGAGAAATTTTATTACAAATACTACGTATGTTGAGATGGGCTATAGTGAGTGAATTGGTAGATTTGGTAGGTAGTGTAGTCCTAGTTATGTCATTGTTGTAGTTTCCTATGGTCTGAGTATTGTGTGGGCCAGGGTTTGGATGAATGTCTCCATCCAATAGTGAGTGGGGGAGTGTTGAGTGTTTAGGTTGGAGAGGTTTACAAAAGCAGTCGATTAATTTTCTAGTTTTTTGGTTATAGAATGTAATGTGGGCTAGTCTGTGGTATTTGGCTAGTAGGTAGTTGGGTTTGTAAATGAGATTTAGGAAGGTTGCAGAAAAAGGTGTTATAGGTGTAGAGGTGTGTATGGAGGGAAAGGTAAGGGTAGAATACATAGGTAGTTCATAGGAGGTTAAGATATAGGTAGTTGCTAGAGGAGTTACAAGTGAAATGATAATCAATATTTGAAGTTGTGAAGGGTTCAATGTTGTGTGCATTGTTAAGGAAGTGGAAATGAGAGAGAGAATGAGAAACTATAGTAAGTATGTATGAGGTAGAGGAGGAGGAGAGTTGGGTAATTGGTAGATGAGATGTGTATGATAGGGGTGGGAGTGTTATAGATGAGATTTGTGTGATTGGTATGAGTAAGGGAGGGGTGTGGTTTCTGGAGGGATAAATGTAGGAGCACTGGGGGTGGGTGGGAATTGGGTTTAGGGTAGGGGAGCGGAGTGAGCCCGAAGGGCAAAAGGAGCGGGTAGAGACAAGAGAGCAGAATGTAAAGGAAGACAATCAGTGAAGTGAGAGACTCAGCAGGTAAGTCTGAAGGTGGGAGAATGTAGACAATGTTCAGAGGCTAGAAGGAAAAAAGTCAGGATGATAGAGGAGAAGACAATGATTAAGGATGCCTTAGCACAAAGGAGAGTTGATATATAAGTGAATCCGAGGAAACTGGAAACAGAGTAATGGGGGTAGGGATACAGAAATAGGGTAGAAAATACAGTACAGAAAGCTAATTATTGAGAAAGCTAATTACTGAGACGCCACCTAGTGGCCAGTGGAAAGGTCTCCTGCTAGATTTGGGGGTCTAAGGGGGGAGTGAGGATGAAGTAGTTTGTGTGAAGGGGATAAGAGGAGGTATGGATAATATAAAAGAAAAAAGTGAAAGACTGGGGGGGGGGGGGTTGGCTGCTGGCTAGCCTACCTGAGAAGCTTGCCTAACCTAGTAAAGTCTTAACATTTATCTAGTTTCAATTTATTTGTGTCAGTATCAATACATACTTTCAATGCCTTTTCAAAGGAAGTACTGTCCAATTCCATACATGTCCATGCCAATAGTCATCATTTGTTCAAAGTACAGTACAAATCCATGTATATGTAATGCCAACAGTCACCATTTCTGCAAAGTACAGTCCAGGTCCATTCATATGTAATGCCGACAGCCACCACATGCTTAATTCAGAGCCATGTCTATACTTGTTTAATGCCAACAGTCACAATTTTTGCAAAGTAAAGTTCAAGTCCATACTTATGCAATGCCAACATTCACCATTTGTGCAAAGCATGATCCAGTTCAATGCATGTGCAATGCTCACAGTCACCAAACCCTCAATGCACAGGCCAAGTATACATATGCATGCCAGCAGTCATCATTTGTGCAAAGTACAGTCCAAGTCCATACATCTGCAATGCCCACAATCACCAAATCCTCAATGCATTGCCTATGTCCATACATGTGCAATGATAACAGTCACTATTTGTACAAAGTACAGTCTAAGTCCATACATATGCAATGCTGATACTCACCATTTGGGCAAAGTACAGTCCAAGTCCATACATCTGCAATGCCCACAGTCACCAAATCCTCAATGCATAGTCTATTTCCATACATGTGCGATGTTAACAGTCACTATTTGTGCAAAGTACAGTCCAAGTCCATACATGTGCAATGCCAAAAAGTTACCATGTTAGCAAACCACAGTCCAAGTCCATACATGTGCAATACCCAAAGTCACTACATCCTACAATTCATAGTCTATGTCCATACATGTGCAATGCTAACAGTCTCTATTTATGCAAAGTACAGTCTCAGTCCATACATGTGCAATGTACCGTCCAAGTCCATGCATGTGTAATGCCAAAACGTTACCATGTTACCAAACCACAGTCCATGTCCATGCATGTGTAATGCTAACAGTTACCATTTATACAATGTACAGTCCATGTCCAAACATGTGGATGACAACAGTCGCCATGTGTACAAAGTACATTCCAAGTCCATACATGTGCAATGCTAACAATCACTGCATACTGAAAGCACAGGCAAGTCCATACATCTGTTATGCTAACAGTCACCATTTTTGCAAAGTACAGTCCAAGTCCATACTTGTACAGTGCCAACACTCACCATTTGTTCAAAGTACAGCCTAAGTCCATACATGGGCAATGCCCACAGCCACTACAGCCACAATTCACAGCCATGTCTATACATGTTTAATGCCAACATTCACTATTTTTGCAAAGTAAAGTTGAAGTCCATACAAGTACAATGCCAACATTCACCATTTGTGCAAAGTAGGTCCCAGGTCCATACATGTGCAATGCCCACAGTCACCAAACCCTGAATGCACATGCCAAGGCAATACATTTGCATGCCAACAGTCACCATTGGGTCAAAGTACAGTCCGAGTCCCTAAATATGCAATGCCAACACACACCATTTGTGCAAAGTACAGTCCAGGGTCATATATGTGAAATGCTCAAAGTCACTATATCCTCAGTGCACAGCCAAGTCCATACATATGCAATGCCAACATTCACCATTTGTGCAAAGTACAGTCCAAGTCCATGCATGTGCAATGCAAAGAGTCACTACATCCTCAATGGACAGTCAATGTCCATATATGTACAATGCCAACAGTCAACATTTCTGCAAAGTACAGTCCAAGGCAATACAGGTGCAATACCAACATACTTCACATTCTCAATGCACAGCTAAGCCCATAAATATGCAATGCCAACAGTCATCATTTGTGCAAAATATAGTCCAACTCCATGTAAGTGCAATTCCAGCAGTCACCATTTTTACAAAGTATACTCGAAGTCCATACATGAGCAAAGCCCACATTCACCACATTCTCAATGCACAATCCAGGTCCACACATGTGCAATGCCAGCAGTCACCATTTGTGCAAAGTACAGTCCAAGTCCATAAATGTGCAATGTCAACAGTCACCATTTGTGCAATGTACAGTCCAAGCCCATACATGCTCCATACAAACAGTCACCATTTGTGCAAAGTACAGTCCAAGTCCATACATATGCTATGCCCTCAGTCACCACATCTTAAACACATAGTCCAGGTCCATCCATGTGTAATGCTAAAAGTCACAATTTTTGCAAAGTACAGTCTCAGTCCTTACATCTGCAATGCCAGTAGTCAGCATATGTGCAATGTATAGCCCAAGTCCATACATGTGCAATGCCAACAGTCACCATTTCAGGAAAGTACAGTCCAAGTCCATACATATGCAATGCCAACATTCACCATTTTGTGCAAAGTACAGTCCAAGTCCATGCATATGCAATGAAGTCACTACATCCTCAATGCACAGCCATGCCAAGTGTATACATTGGCAATACTAACAGTCACCATTTTTTCAAAGTACAGTCCAAGTCCATACTTGTACAGGGCCAACACTCACCATTTATGCAAAGTACAGCCTAAGTCCATACATGTGTAAAGCCCAGAGCCACCACATCCTCAATTCACAGCCATGTCTATACATGTTTAATGCGAACAGACACTATTCTTGCAATGTAAAGTTGAAGTCCATACAGGTAGAATGCCAACATTCACCATTTGTGCAAAGTATGATTCAGGTCCATACATGTGCAATGCCCACAGTCACCAAACCCTAAATGCACAGGCCAAGTCCATACATATGCATGCCAACAGTCACCATTTGTAAGTACAGTCCAAGTCCATAAATGTGCAATGCCAACAGTCACCATTTTTGCAAAGTACAGTCCAAGTCCATACTTGTACAGGGCCAACACTCACCATTTGTGCAAAGTACAGCCTAAGTCCATACATGTACAATGCCCACAGCCACCACAGCCTCAATTCACAGCCATGTTTATACATGTTTAATGCAAACAGACTCTATTTTTGCAAAGTAAAGTTGAAGTCCATACAGGTACAATGCCAACATTCACAATTTGTGCAAAGTATGGCCCAGGTCCATACATGTGCAATGCCCACAGTCACCAAACCCTGAATGCACAGGCCAAGTCTATTCATATGCATGCCAACAGTCATCATTTGTTTAAAGTACACTTCAGGGTCATACATGTGAAATGCCCAAAGTCACCACATCCTCAATGCACAGCCAAGTCTGTACATATGCATTGTCAACATTCAACATTTGTGCAAAGTACAGTCCAAGTCCATACATGTGCAAAGCAAACAGTCACTACATCCTCAAGGGACAGTCAAGGTCCATACATGTGCAATGCCAACAGTCAACATTTATGCAAAGTACAGTCCAAGGCAATACGTGTGCAATGCGAACAGACATTACATTATCAATGCACAGCTAAGACCATAAATGTGCAATGCCAACAGTCATCATTTGTGCAAAGTATAGTCCAAGTCCATGTATGTGCAATTTCAGCAGTCACCGTTTTTGCAAAGAATAGTCGAAGTCCATACGTGAGCAATGCCCACATTCTCAAGGCACACTCCAGGTGCAAACATGTCCAATGTCAACAGTCACCATTTGTGCAAAGTACGGTCCAAAACCCATACATATGCCATACCAAAAATCACCTTTTGCGCAAAGTAGAGTCCAAGTCCATACATATGCTATGCTCTCAGTCACCACATTTTCAACGCATAGTGCAGGTTCATACATGTGCAATGCTAACAGTCACCATTTGTGCAAAGTACAGTCTCACTCCATGCAAGTACAATGCCAATAGTCTCTATTTGTGCAATGTACAACACAAGTACATAGGTGTGCAATGTCAACAATCATGATTTGTGCAATGTACAGTCCAAATCCATACATGTGCAATGCTCACAGTCAACACATTCTCAATGCACATTCCAAGTCCATACATATGCCATAAAAAAGTCACCATTTGTTCAAAGTACAGTTCAAGTCCATACGTCTGCAAGGCACAGTCACCATTTCTGCAAAGTACAGTCCAATGCCTTACATCTGCAATGCCACAGTCACCACGTCTTCAAAGCATGGTCTATCTCCATACATATGCAATGCTAACAGTCATCATTTATGCAAAGTACAGTCTCAATCCATACATGTGCAATATATAATCAAAGTCCATACATGTGCAATGCCAAAATTTACCATATTACCTAACTACAGTCCAAATCCATACATGTGCAATGGCAACAGAAAACATTTCTACAAAGTACAGCCCAGGTCCATCAATGTGCATGACAACAGTCCACATTTGTAGAAAGCACATTCCAACTCTATACATGTGCAGTGCTAACAGTCACTACATACCCAATGCACAACCAAGTCCATAAATCTCCACTGCTAACAGTTAACATTTTTGCAAAGTACAGTCCAAGTCCATACATGTGCATGCCAATAGCGACAATGTATTCAAAGTACAGTCCAACTCCAATTATGTGCAATGCCAACAGAGAAAATTTGTGCAAAGTACCGTCTAACATCTTATGTGTGAAATGCCCATTGTCACCACTTTCTCAATACACAGCCATGTCCATACATATGCATGCCAACAGTCACCATTTGTGCAAAGTACAGTCCAAATCCATAAATATGCAATGCCACCACTCACCATTTGTGCAAAGTACAGTCCAGGGCCATATATGTGAAATGCTCAAAGTTACTACATCCTCAATGCACAGCAAAGCCCATACATGCACCATACAAACAGTCACCATTTGTGCAAAGTACAGTCCAAGTCCATACATATGCTATGCCCTCAGTCACCACATCTTAAACACATAGTCCAGGTCCATTCAAGTGTAATGCTAAAAGTCACCATTTTTGCAAAGTACAGTCTCAGTCCTTATATCTGCAATGCCAGTAGTCAGCATTTGTGCAATGTACAGCCCAAGTCCATACATGTGCAATGCCAACAGTCACCATTTCTAGAAAGTACAGTCCAGGACCATACATATGCAATGCAACATTCACCATTTTGTGCAAAGTACAGTCCAAGTCCATGCATATGCAATGAAGTCACTACATCCTCTATGCACAGCCATGCCAAGTTTATACATTGGCAATACTAACAGTCACCATTTTTGCAAAGTACAGTCCAAGTCCATACTTGTACAGGGCCAACACTCACCATTTATGCAAAGTACAGTCTAAGTCCATACATGTGCAATGCCCACAGCCACCACAGCCTCAATTCACAGCCATGTTTATACATGTTTAATGCAAACAGACTCTATTTTTGCAAAGTAAAGTTGAAGTCCATACAGGTACAATGCCAACATTCACCATTTGTGCAAAGTATGGCTCAGGTACATACATGTGCAATGCGCACAGTCACCAAACCCTGAATGCACAGGCCAAGTCCATACATATGCATGCCAACATTCACCATTTGTTCAAAGTACAGTGCAAGTCCATAAATATGCAATGCCAACACTCACCCTTTGTCCAAAGTACAGTCCAGGGTCATACATGTGAAATGCCCAAAGTCACCACATCCTCAATGCACAGCCAAGTCCATACATATGCAATGCCAACATTCACCATTTGTGCAAAGTACAGTCCAAGTCCATACATGTGCAATGCAAACAGTCACTACATCCTCAATGGAGAGTCAAGGTCCATACATGTGCAATGCTAACAGTCAACATTTGTGCAAAGTACAGTCCAAGGCAATACGAGTGCAATACCAACAGACATTGCATTATCAATGCACAGCTAAGCCCATAAATGTGCAATGCCAATAGTCATCATTTCTGCAAAATATAGTCCAAGTCCATGTATGTGCAATTCCAGCAGTCACCATTTTTGCAAAGAATAGTTGAAGTCCATACATGAGCAATGCCCACATTCACCACATTCTCAATGCACACTCCAGGTCCAGACATGTCCAATGTCAACAGTCACCATTTGTGCAAAATACAGTCCAAATCCAATACATGTGCCATACCAAAAGTCACCATTTGTGCAAAGTAGAGTCCAAGTCCATACATATGCTACGCTCTCAGTCACCACATTATCAACGCATAGTGCAGGTTCATACATGTGCATTACTAACAGTCACCATTTTTGCAAAGTACAGTCTCACTCCATGCAAGTACAATGCCAATAGTCTCTATTTGTGCAATGTACAACACAAGTACATAGGTGTGCAATGTCAACAATCATGATTTGTGCAATATACAGTCCAAATCCATACATGTGCAATGCTCACTGTCACCACATTCTCAATGCACATTCCAAGTCCATACATATGCCATACAAAAGTCACCATTTGTTCAAAGTACAGTTCAAGTCCATAATTCTGCAATGCACCGTCACCATTTGTGCAAAGTATAGTCCAATGCCTTACATCTGCAATGCCACAGTCACCATGTCTTCAAAGCATGGTCTATCTCCATACATATGCAATGCTAACAGTCATCATTTGTGCGAAGTACAGTTTCAATCCATACATGTGCAATATACAATCAAAGTCCATACATGTGCAATGCCAAAATTTACCATATTAGCTAACTACAGTCCAAATCCATACATGTGCAATTGCAACAGAAAACATTTGTACAAAGTACAGTCCATGTCCATCAATGTGCATGACAACAGTCCACATTTGTAGAAAGCACACTCCAACTCTATTCATATGCAGTGCTAACAGTCACTACATACCCAATGCACAACCCAGTCCATAAATCTCCACTGCTAACAGTTAACATTTTTGCAAAGTACAGTCCAAGTCCATACATGTGCATGCCAATAGCCACAATGTATTCAAAGTACAGTCCAACTTCAGTTATGTGCAATGCCAACAGACAAAATTTGTGCAAAGTACCATCTAACATCATACAGGTGAAATGCCCATTGTCACCACTTCCTCAATGCACAGCCATGTCCATACATATGCATGCCAACAGCCACCATTTGTGCAAAGTACAGTCCAAGTCCATAAATATGCAATGCCACCACTCACCATTTGTGCAAAGTACAGTCCAGGGTCATATATGTGAAATGCTCAAAGTTACTACATCCTGATTGCACAGCAAAGACCATACATGCGCCATACAAACAGTCACCATTTGTGCAAAGTACAGTCCAAGTCCATACATATGCTATGCCCTCAGTCACCACATCTTAAACACATAGTCTAGGTCCATTCATGTGTAATGCTAAAAGTCACCATTTTTGCAAAGTACAGTCTCAGTCCTTACATCTGCAATGCCAGTAGTCAGCATTTGTGCAATGTACAGCCCAAGTCCATACATGTGCAATGCCAACAGTCACCATTTCTAGAAAGTACAGTCCAGGTCCATACATATACAATGCAACATTCACCATTTTGTGCAAAATACAGTCCAAGTCCATGCATATGCAATGAAGTCACTACATCCTCAAAGCACAGCCATGCCAAGTGTATACATTGGCAATACTAACAGTCACCATTTTTGCAAAGTACAGTCCAAGTCCATACTTGTACAGGGCCAACACTCACCATTTATGCAAAGTACAGCCTAGGTCCATACATGTGCAATGCCCACAGCCACCACAGCCTCAATTCACAGCCATGTTTATACATGTTTAATGCAAACAGACTCTATTTTTGCAAAGTAAAGTTGAAGTCCAAACAGGTACAATGCCAACATTCACCATTTGTGCAAACTATGGCTCGGGTCAATTCATGTGCAATGCCCACAGTCACCAAACCCTGAATGCACAGGCCAAGTCCATACATATGCATGCCAACAGTCACCATTTGTTCAAAGTACAGTCCAAGTCCATAAATATGCAATGCCAACACTCACCCTTTGTCCAAAGTACAGTCCAGGGTCATACATGTGAAATGCCCAAAGTCACCACATCCTCAATGCACAGCCAAGTCCATACATATGCAATGCAAACAGTCACTACATCCTCAATGCAGAGTCAAGGTCCATACATGTGCAATGCCAATATTCATCATTTGTGCAAAGTATAGTCCAAGTCCATGTATGTGCAATTCCAGCAGTCACTATTTTTGCAAACAATAGTCGAAGCCCATACATGAGCAATGCCCACATTCACCACATTCTCAATGCACACTCCAGGTCCACACATGTCCAATGTCAACAGTCACCATTTGTGCAAAATACAGTCCAAATCCCATACATGTGCCATACCAAAAGTCACCATTTGCGCAAAGTAGAGTCCATGTCCATACATATGCTATGCTCTCAGTCACCACATCTTCAACGCATAGTGCAGGTTCATACATGTGCAATGCTAACAGTCACCATTTTTGCAAAGTACAGTCTCACTCCATGCAAGTACAATGCCAATAGTCTCTATTTGTGCAATGTACAACGCAAGTACATAGGTGTGCAATGTCAACAATCATGATTTGTGCAATGTACAGTCCAAATCCATACATGTGCAATGCTCACAGTCACCACATTCTCAATGCACATTCCAAGTCCATACATATGCCATAAAAAAAGTCACCATTTGTTCAAAGTACAGTTCAAGTCCATACTTCTGCAAGGCACAGCCACCATTTGTGCAAAGTATAGTCCAATGCCTTACATCTGCAATGCCACAGTCACCACATCTTCAAAGCATGGTCTATCTACATACTTATGCAATGCTAACAGTCATCATTTGTGCAAAGTACAGTCTCAATCCATACATGTGCAATATACAATCAAAGTCCATACATGTGCAATGCCAAAATTTACCATATTAGCTAACTACAGTCCAAATCCATACATGTGCAATGCTAACAGAAAACATTTGTACAAAGTACAGTCCATGTCCATCAATGAGCTTGACAACAGTCCACATTTGTAGAAAGCACATTCCAACTCTATACATGTGCAGTGCTAACAGTCACTACATACCCAATGCACAACCAAGTCCATAAATCTACAATGCTAACAGTTAACATTTTTGCAAAGTACAGTCCAAGTCAATACATGTGCATGCCAATAGCCACAATGTATTCAAAGTACAGTCCAACTCCAGTTATGTGCAATGCCAACAGTCACAATTTGTGCAAAGTACCATCTAACATCATACGTGTGAAATGCCCATTGTCACCACTTCCTCAATGCACAGCCATGTCCATACATATGCATGCCAACAGTCACCATTTGTGCAAAGTACAGTCCAAGTCCATAAATATGCAATGCCACCAATCACCATTTGTGCAAAGTACAGTCCAGGGTCATATATGTGAAATGCTCAAAGTTACTACATCCTCAATGCACAGCAAAGCCCATACATGTGCGATACAAACAGTCACCATTTGTGCAAAGTAGAGTCCAAGTCCATACATATACTATGCCCTCAGTCACCACATCTTAAACACATAGTCCAGCTCCATCCATGTGTAATGCTAAAAGTCACCATTTTTGCAAAGTACAGTCTCAGTCCTTACATCTGCAATTCCAGTAGTCAGCAGTTGTGCAATGTACAGCCCAAGTCCATACATGTGCAATGCCAACAGTCACCATTTCTGGAAAGTACAGTCCAAGTCCATACTTATGCAGTGCCAACATTCACAATTTTGTGCAAAGTACAGTCCAAGTCCATGCATATGAAATGAAGTCACTACATCCTCAATGCACAGCCATGCCAAGTGTATACATTGGCAATACTAACAGTCACCATTTTTGCAAAGTACAGTCCAAGTCCATACTTGTACAGGGCCAACACTCACCATTTATGCAAAGTACAGCCTAAGTCCATACATGGGCAATGCCCACAGCCACCACAGCCTCAATTCACAGCCATGTTTATACATGTTTAATGCAAACAGACTCTATTTTTGCAAAGTAAAGTTGAAGTCCATACAGGTACAATGCCAACATTCACCATTTGTGCAAAGTATGGCTCAGGTACATACATGTGCAATGCGCACAGTCACCAAACCCTGAATGCACAGGCCAAGTCCATACATATGCATGCCAACAGTCACCATTTGTTCAAAGTACAGTCCAAGTCCATAAATATGCAATGCCAACACTCACCCTTTGTCCAAAGTACAGTCCAGGGTCATACATGTGAAATGCCCAAAGTCACCACATCCTCAATGCACAGCCAAGTCCATACATATGCAATGCCAACATTCACCATTTGTGCAAAGTACAGTCCAAGTCCATACATGTGCAATGCAAACAGTCACTACATCCTCAGTGGAGAGTCAAGGTCCATACATGTGCAATGCCAACAGTCAACATTTGTGCAAAGTACAGTCCAAGGCAATATGTGCAATACCAACAGACATTGCATTATCAATGCACAGCTAAGCCAATAAATGTGCAATGCCAATAGTCATCATTTGTGCAAAGTATAGTCCAAATCCATGTATGTGCAATTCCAGCAGTCACCATTTTTGCAAAGCATAGTCGAAGTCCATACATGAGCAATGCCCACATTCACCACATTCGCAATGCACAATCCAGGTCCACACATGTCCAATGTCAACAGTCACCATCTGTGCAAAGTACAGTCCAAATCCCATACATGTGCCATACCAAACATCACCATTTGCGCAAAGTAGAGTCCAAGTCCATACATATGCTATGCTCTCAGTCACCACATCTTCAACGCATAGTGCAGGTTCATACATGTGCAATGCTAACAGTCACCATTTTTGCAAAGTACAGTCTCACTCCATACAACTACAGTGCCAGTAGTCTCCATTTGTGCAATGTACAACACAAGTACATAGGTGTGCAATGTCAACAATCATGATTTGTGCAATGTGCAGTCCAAATCCATACATGTGCAATGCTCACAGTCACCACATTCTCAATGCACATTCCAAGTCCATACATATGCCATAAAAAAGTCACCATTTGTTCAAAGTACAGTTCAAGTCCATACTTCTGCAAAGCACAGTCACTATTTGTGCAAAGGACAGTCCAACGCCTTACATCTGCAATGCCACAGTCACCACTTCTTCAAAGCATGGTCTATCTCCATACATATGCAATGCTAACAGTCATCATTTGTGCAAAGTACAGTCTCAACCCATACATGTGCAATAGACAATCAAAGTCCATACATGTGCAATGCCAAAATTTACCATATTAGCAAACTACAGTCCAAATCCATACATGTGCAATGGTAACAGAAAACATTTGTACAAAGTACAATCCATGTCCATAAATGTGCATGACAACAGTCAACATTTGTAGAAAGCACATTCCAACTCTATACATGTGCAGTGCTAACAGTCATTACATTCCCAATGCACAACCAAGTCCATAAATCTCCAATGCTAACAGTTACCATTTTTGCAAAGTACAGTCCAAGTCCATACATGTGCATGCCAATAGCCACAGTGTATTCAAAGTACAGTCCAACTCCATGTATGTGCAATGCCAACAGTCAGAATTTGTGCAAAGTACTGTCTAACGTCATATGTGTGAAATGCCCATTGTCAACACTTCCTCAATGCACAGCCATGTCCATACATATGCATGCCAACAGTCACCATTTGTTCAAAGTACAGTCCAAGTCCATAAATATGTAATGCCACCACTCACCATTTGTGCAAAGTACAGTCCAGGGTCATACATGTGAAATGACCAAGGTCACCACATCCTCAATGCACAGCCAAGTCCATACATATGCAATGCCAGCATTCACCATTTGTGCAAAGTATAGTCCAAGTCCATACATGTGAAATGCAAACAGTCACTACATCCTCAATGAACAGTCAAGGTCCATACATGTGCAATGCCAACAGTCAACATTTGTGCAAAGTACAGTCCAAGGCAATATGTGTGCAATACCAACAGACATCGCATTCTCAATGCACAGCTAAGCCCATAGATGCACAATGCCAACAGTCATCATTTGTGCAAAGTATAGTCCAATGTCCATGTATGTGCAATTTCAGCAGTCACCATTTTTGCAAAGTATAGTCGAAGTCCATACATGAGCAATGCCCACATTCACCATATTCTCAATGCACAATCCAGGCCACACATGTCCAATGTCAACAGTCACCATTTGTGCAAAGTACAGTCCAAGCCCATACATGCGCCATGCCAACAGTCACCATTTGCGCAAAGTACAGTCCAAGTCCATACATATGCTATGCCCTCAGTCACCACATCTTCAACACATCATGCATGCTCATACATGTGCAATTCCAACAGTCACCATTTGTGCAAAGTACAGTCCAAGTCCATATATGTACAATGCCCACAGTCAATACATCTTCAGCGCATAGTGCAGGTTCGTACATTTGCAATGCTAACAGTCACCATTTCTGCAAAGTACAGTCTCACTCCATACAAGTACAATGCCAATAGTTTCCATTTGTGCAATGTACGACACACGTACATATATGTGCAATGCCAACAATCATGATTTGTGCAATGTACAGTCCAAATCCATACATGCGCAATGCTCACAGTCACCACATCCTCATTGCACATTCCAAGTCCATACATATGCAATAAAAAATATCACCATTTGTTCAAAGTACAGTTCAAGCCCATACTTCTGCAAGGTCAGCAGTCACCATGTGTGCAAAGTACAGTCCACTGCCTTACATGTGCAATGCCACAGTCACCACATCTTCATTGCATGGTCTATCTCCATACATATGCAATGCTAACAGTCATCATTTGTGCAAAGTACAGTCTCAGTCCATACATGTGCAATATACAGTCAAAGTCCATACATGTGCAATGCCAAAATTTACCATATTAGCAAACTACAGTCCAAATCCATACATGTGCAATGGTAACAGAAAACATTTGCACAAAGTACAGCCCATATCCGTACATGTGCATGACAACAGTCAACATTTGTAGAAAGCACATTGCAACTCTATACATGTGCAATGTTAACAGTCACTACATTCCCAATGCACAACCAAGTCCATAAATCTCCAATGCTAACAGTTACCATTTTTGCAAAGTACAGTCCAAGTCCATAGATGTGCATGCCAATAGCCACCATTTATTCAAAGTACAGTCCAACTCCATGTATGTGCAATGCCAACAGTCAAAATTTGTGCAAAGTACCGCCTAACACCATACATGTGAAATGCCCATAATCACTACTTCCTCAATGCACAGCCAAGTCCATACATATGCAACGTCAACAGTCGCCATTTCTACAAAGTACAATCCAAGTCCATAAATGTGCAGTTCCAGCACTCAGACTTTGTGCAAAGTACAGTTCACGTCCATACCTGTGCAATGTCAACAGTCACCACATCCTCAATGCACAGACCATGTCCATACATGTGGAATGCCTGCAGTCACAATTTGTGCAAAGTACAGTCCATCTCATACATGTGCATGCCGATAGTCACCATTTGTTCAAAATTCAGTCCAACTCTATGTATGTACAATGCGAAGAGTCACCATTTCTGCAAATAACAGTCCAAGTCCAGACATTTGCAATGTCAATACTCATTATTTGTGCAAAGTACAGGCCAGTCCCATACATGTTAAATGCTCAAAGTCACCACAGCCTCAGGCACAACCAAGTCCATACATATGCAATGCCAACAGTAACCATTTGTACAAAGTGCAGTCCAAGTGATACATGTGCAGTGACAACACTCACCATTTGTGGAAAGTACTGTCCAAGTCAATACATATGCAAAACCCACAGTCAGCACATCTTCAATGCATAGTCCAGGTCCATGCATGTTCAATGCTAAGAATCACCATTTCTGTAAAGTACAGTCAAAGTCCACACATCTGCATGGTAATAGCCACAATTTATTCAAAGTACAGTACAACTCCATGTATGTGCAATGCCAACAGTCACCATTTGTGCAAAGTACAGTCCAACAGCATGCATGTGAAACTCCCATAGTCACCACATCCTGACTGCAACATTGACAGTCACCATTTGTACAACGTACAGTCCAAGTCCATACATCTGCAATGCCCAAAGTCACTACATCTTCAATGCATAGGCAAGGTCCATGCATGTTCAAAGCTAATAGTCACCATTTGTGCGAAGTACAGCCTCAGTCAGTACATGTGCAATGTAAAGTCCAAGTCCTTACATGTGCAAGGACAACAGTGGCCATTTGTGCAATAATACAGTCCAACAACATGCATCTGCAATGCCAACAGTTACAATTTGAGCAAGCTACAGTCCATTTCCATACATGTGCAGTGCCAACAATTACCATTCGTGATAAGTACAGTCCATGTCCATACATGTGCATGACAACAGTCACCATTTGTGCAAAGACATTCCAAGTCCATACATGTGCAATGCTAACAGTCACTACATACTGAATGCACAGCATATTCCCTTCATCTGCAGTACTAACAGTCACCACTTTTGCACAGTACAGTGCAAGTTCGTACATGTGGAATGCTCATCTCACCACATCCTCAATGCAAAATCCGTGTTTATATATATATATGCAATGTCAACAGTCACCATTTCTACAAAGTACAGTCCAAGTCCATAAATGTTCAGATCCAGCACTAACCATTTGTGCAAAGTACAGTCCAAGTCCATACAAGCACAATGCCCACATTCTTCAATTCTCAATGCACAGTCCAGGTCCATACGTGTTCAATGCCAGAAATCACCATTTGTGCAAAGTACAGTCCATCACCTTATATTTGCAATGCCAACAGTCACCAGTTGTGCAAAGTACAGTCAAACACCATTCATTTGAAATGCCCATAGTCACCACATCCTCAGTGCAAAGCTAAGTCCATACATATGCAACAACAGTCACCATTTGTACAAAGTACAGTCAAAGTCTCTACATATGCAATGCCAACAGTCACCCTTTGTGCAAAGTACAGTCCAAATCCATAATGTGCAATGCCCACAGTCACTACATCTTCAATGCATAGTCCAGGTCCATACATGTTTAATGCTAATAGTCACCATTTGTAAAAAGTACAGTCTCAGTCCATACATGTGCAATGTACAGTCCAAGTCCTTACATGTGCAATAACAGTGGTCATTTGTGCAATAGTACAGTCCAAGTCCATACATTTGCAATGCCAACAGTTACAATTTGAGCAAACTACAGTCCAAGTCCATACATGTGCAATGCTAGCAATTGCCATTTGTCCTATGTACAGTCCATGTCTATACACATACAATGCCAACATTCACCACATCCTCAATGGACAGTCAAGGTCCATACATGTGCAATGCCAACAGTCAAAATTTGTGCAAAGTAAAGTCGAAGTCCATACAGGTGCAATGCCAACATTCACCAGTTGTTCAAAGTACAGTCCCATTCCATGTATGTCCAATGCCAAGAGTCAGTATTTCTGCAAAGTACATTCCAGGTCCATATATTTACAATGCCAATACTCACTACTTGTGCAAAGTACAATCCAGAGCCATACATGTTAAATGCCCATAGTCACCACATCCATAGGTGCAATCAAGCCCTACATAAGCAATGCTAACAGTCACCATTTGTGCAAAGCAAAGTCTCAGTCCATACATGTGCAATGTACAGTCCAAGTCCATACATGTGCAATGTACAGTCCAAGTCTATACATGTGCAATGACAACAGTGACCATTTATGTAAAGTGCAGTCCAAGTCCATAGATTTGAAATGCTCACAGCTACCAAATCCTCAAAGCATAGTCCATGCCCTTACATGTGCATGACAAGAGTCACCATTTGTACAAGGTACAGTCCAAATCCATACTGCTGCAATGCCAACAGTCACCATTTGAGCAAACTACAGTCCAATTCCATACATGTGCAATGCCAGCAGTCACCACATACCCAATGGACAGTCAAGGTCCATACATGTGCAATGCCAACAGTCAGCATTTGTGCAAAGTACAGTCCAAGTCCATAAATATATAATGCCAGCACTTGTCATTTGTGCAAATTACACTCCAGGGTCATACATGTGAAATGTCCATAGTCACCACATCCTCAATGCACAGCTAAATCCCTACATATACAATTCTAATACTCACCTTTTGTGAAAACTACAGTTCAAGTCCATATATGTGCAATGTCAGCAGTCACCATTTGTGCAAAGTACAGTCCAAGGCCATAAATATACAATGCCAACACTCATCTTTTGTGAAAAATACAGTTTAAGTCTTTACATGTGCAATGTCCACATTCACCACATCTTCAACGCATAGTCCAGGTCCATACATGTGCAATGCTCTCATTCACATTTGTGCAAAGTTCAGTCTCAGTCCATACATGTACAATGCCAATAGTCTCCATTTGTGCCATGTACAACACAAGTACATAGATGTGCAATGCCAACAATCACCATTTGTGCAATGTAGAGTCCAAATGTATACATGTGCAATGCTCACAGTCACAACATCCTCAGTGCACATTCCAAGTCCATACATATGCAATGAAAACAGTTAACATTTGTTCAAAGTACAGTTCAAGTCCATACTTCTGCAATGCCAACAGTCACCATTTGTGCAAAGTACAGTCCAACTCCATACATGTGCAATGCCCACAGTCACCACATCTTCAATGCATAGTCTATGTCCATACATGTGCAATGCTAACAGTCACCATTTGTGCAAAATACAGTCTCAGTCCATGCATATGCAATATACAGTCCAAGTCCATACATGTGCAATGCCAAAAGTTACCATGTTAACAAACTACAGTCCAAATCCATACATGTGCAATGGTAACAGTTACCATTTGTACAAAGTACATTCCAATCCCATACATGTGCAATGTTAACAGTCAATACAAACTGAATTCACAGACAAGTCCCTAAATCTGCAATGCTAACAGTCACCATTTTGCAAAGTACAGTGGATGTCCAAGCATGTGGAATGCTCTACTCACCACTTCAGCAATGCACAATCCATGTTTATATATATGCAATGTCAACAGTCACCATTTGTGCAAAGTACAGTCCGAGTCCTTACATGTGCAAAGCTCACAGGCATGACATCCTAAATGCACAGTCAAGTTCATACATGTGTAATGCTAGCAGTCAACATTTGTGCAAAGTTCAGTCAAAGTCCATACAGGTGCAATGCCATCATTCACCATTTGTGCGAAGTATGGTCCAGGTCCATACATGTGCAATTCTCATAGTCACCAAATCCTCAATGCACAGGTCAAGTCCATACACATGCATGCCAAGAGTCATCATTTGTGCAAAGTACAGTCCAAGTCCATAAATATACAATGATGGCACTCATCATTTGTGCAAATTAAGTCCAAGATCATACATGTGAAATGTCAATAGTCACCGCACCCTCAATGCACAGCTAAATCCATACATATTCAATTCCAACACTCACCTTTTGTGAAAACTACAGTTCAAGCCCATGCATGTGCAATCCCAGCAATCACCATTTGTGCAAAGTATAGTGCAAGTCCATGCATGTGCAATGCCCACAGTCACCACATCTTCAATGCATAGTCCAGGTCCATACATGTGCAATGCTAACTTTCACAATTTTTGTAAAACAGTATAGTCTCAGTCCATACATGTACAATGCCAATAGTCTCCATTTGTTTGATGTGTGACACAAGTACATAGATATGCAATGCCAACAATCACCAGTTGTGCAATGTATACTCCAAATATATACATGTGCAATGCTCACAGTGACAACATCCTCAATACACATTCCAAGACCATACATATGCAATGAAAACAGTCACCATTTGTACAAAGTACAGTTCAGGTCCATACTTCTGCAATGCCAACAGTCACCATTTGTGCAAAGTACAGTCCAACTCCATACATGTGCAATATCCACAGTCACCACATTTTCAATGCATAGTCTATGTTCATACATCTACAATTCTAACAGTCACCATGTGTGCAAAGTACAGTTTCAGTCCATACACGTGCAATATACAGTCCATGTCCATACATGTGCAATGACAAATGTTACCATGTTAGGAAACTACAGTCCAAATCCAAAATGTGCACGACAACAGTCACCATTTGTACAAAGACATTCCAAGTCCATACATGTGCAGTGCTAACAGTCATTACATACTGAATGCACACCCTAGTCCCTACATCTGCAGTGCTAACAGTCACCATATTTGCACAGTACAGTGCAAGTTCATACATATGGAATGCTCAACTCACCACATCCTCAATGCACAATTTATGTTTATATATATGCAATGCCAACAGTCACCATTTCTACAAAGTACAGTCCAAGTCCATAAATGTGCAGATCCAGCACTAACCATTTGTGCAAAGTACAGTCCAACCCATGCAAGCACAATGCCCACATTCTTCAATTCTCAATGCACAGTCCAGGTCCATATGTGTTCAATGCCAGAAATCACCATCTGTGCAAATTACAGTCCATCGCCGTACATTTACAATGCCAACAGTCACCATTTGTGCAAAGTACAGTCAAACACCATTCATTTGAAATGCCCATAGTAACCACATCCTCAGTGCAAAGCCAAGTCCATACATATGCAACAACAGTCACAATTTGTACAAAGTACAGTTGAAGTCTCTACATATGCAATGCCAACAGTCAACCTTTGTGCAAAGTACAGTCTACATCCATAATGTGCAATGCCCACAGTTACTACATCTTCAATGCATAGTCCAGGTCCATACATGTTCAATGCTAATAGTCACCATTTGTGAAAAGTACAGTCTCAGTCCGTACATGTGCAATGTAAAGTCCAAGTCCTCACATGTGCAACAACAGTGGTCATTTGTGCAATAGTAGAGTCCAAGTCCATACATTTGCAATGCCAACTGTTACCATTTGAGCAAACTACAGTCCAAGTCCATACATGTGCAATCCTACCAATTACCATTTGTGCTATGTATAGTCCATGTCTATACACGTACAATGCCAACATTCACCACATCCTCAATGGACAGTCAAGTTCCATACAAGTGCAATGCCAACAGTCAACATTTGTGTAAAGTAAAGTTGAAGTCCATACAGGTGCAATGCCAACATTCACCATTTGTGCAAAGTACAGTCTATGTCCATACATGTGCATGCCAACATTCACCATTTTTTCAAAGTACAGTCCCATTCCATGTATGTCCAATGCCAAGAGTCAGTATTTCTGCAAAGTACATTCCAGGTCCATATAATTACAATGCCAATACTCACCACTTGTGCAAAGTACAATCCAATGCCATACATGTTAAATGCCCATAGTCACCACATCCTTAGACACAATCAAGCCCATACATAAGCAATGCTAACAGTCACCATTTGTGCAAAGCAAAGTCTCAGTCCATACATGTGCAATGTACAGTCCAAGTCCATACATGTGCAATGCCAATAGTGACCATTTATGTAAAGTACAGTCCAAGTCCATACATTTGAAATGCCCACAGCTACCAAATCCTCAAAACACAGTCCATGTCCTTACATGCGCATGACAAGAGTCACCATTTGTACAAGGTACAATCCAAATCCATACTTCTGCAATGCCAACGGTCACCATTTGAGCAAACTACAATCCAAGTGCATACATGTGCAATGCCAACAGTCACCACATACTCAATAGACAGTCAAGGTCCATACATGTGCAATACCAACAGTCAGCATTTGTGCAAAGTACAGTCCAAGGCAATACATGTGTAATACCAGCAGAAATCACATTTTCAATGCACAGCTAAACCCATACATGTGCAATGCGAACAGTCACCATTTGTGCAAAAAATAGTCCAGCTGCATATATGCACAATTCCAACAGTCGCCATTTGTGCAAATTATAGTTGACGTTCATACATGAGCAATGCCCACATTCGCCACATTCTCAATGCACAATCCAGGTCCATACAAGTAGAATGCAACAGTCACCATTTTTGCAAAGTACAGTCCATGTCCATATATGTGCATGCCAATATTCACCATTTGTTCAAAGTACAATCCAACTCCATGTATATGCAATGACAAGAGTCAGCATTTCTGCAAAGTACATTCAAAGTCCATATATTTAAAATGCCAATACTCACCATTTTGCAAAGTACAATCCAATGTCATACATGTTAAATACCCATAGACACCACATGCTAAGGCACAATTAAGTCCATACATATGCAATGCTAGCAGTCACCCTTTGTAGAAAGTACAGTACAAGACATACCTGTGCAGTGGCAACACTCACCATTTTTGCAAAGTACTGTCCAAGTCCATACATGTGCAATACCCACAGTCACCACATCTTCAATGCATAGTCCAGGTCCATGCATGATCAATGCTAACAGTCACCATTTGTGCAAAATATAGTCCTTGTGCATGTATGCACAATTCCAGCAGTCACCAGTTGTGCAAAGTATAGTCCAAGCCCATACATGTGCAATGACAACAGTGACCATTAATGTAATAGTACAGTCCAAGTCCATATGTTTGAAATGCCTACAGCCACCAAATCCTCAAAGCATAGTCCATGTCCTTACATGCACATGCCAAGAGTCACCATTTGTACAAGGTACAGTCCAAATCCATACATCTGCATTGCCAACAGTTACGATTTCAGCAAACTACAGTCCAAGTCCATACATGTGCAATGCCAACAGTAACCCACCTTCAATAGACAGTCAAGGTCCATACATGTGCAATGCCAACAGTCAGCATTTGTGCAAAATACAGTCCAAGGCAATACTTGTACAATATGAACAGAAATCACATTCTTAATGCACAGCCAAGCCCATACATGTGCAATTCCAGCAGTCACCATTTGTGCAAAGTATAGTCAAAGTCCATACATAAGCAATGCCCACATTCACCACATTCTCAATGCACAATCCAGGTCCACACTTGTGCAGTGCCAACATTCACCATTTGTGCAAAGTACAGTCCAAGTCCATAATTGTGCAATGCCAACAGTCACCATTAGTAAAAAGTACAGTTCAAGTCCATACCTGTGTAATGCCACCAGTCACCACATCCTCAATGCGTAGTCCATGTCCATACATGTGGAATGCCATCTGTCAACATTTTTGCAAATTACAGTCCATGTCCATACATGTGCATGCTAATATTCACTATTTCTTCAAAGTAAAGTCCAACTCCATGTATGTGCAATGCCAAGAGTCAGCATTTCTGCAAAGTACAGTCCAAGTCTATATATTTACAATGCCAATACTCACTATTTGTGCAAAGTACAATCCAATAACATACATGTTAAATGCCCAAAGTCACCACATCCTCAGGCACAATCAAGTCTATACCTACACAATGCTAATAGTCAGCATTTCTACAAAGTACAGTCCAAATCATACATGTACAGTGTCAACAGTTACCATTTGTGCAAAGTGCAGTCTCAGTCCATACATCTGCAATGTACAGTCCAAGTCTATACAAGTGCAATGACAACAGTGACCATTTATGTAATAGTACAGTACAAGTCCATACATTTGAAATGCCCACAGTCAGCAAATCCTCAAAGCATAGTCCAAGTCCTTACATGCCAAGAGTCACCATTTGTACAAGGTACAGTCCTAATCCATACATCTGAAATGCCAACAGTCATTTGTGCAAATTACAGTCTAGTGTCATACATGTGTAATACCCATAGTCACTACATCCTCAATGCACAGCTAAATCCATACATATCAATTGCCAACACTCACCATTTGTGAAAACTACAGTTCAAGTCCATGCTTGTGCAATGGCAGCAGTCACCATTTGTGCAAAGTACAGTCCAAGTCCATACAAGTACAATCCCCACAGTCACCACATCTTCAATGCATAGTACAGGTTCATACATGTGCAATGTTAGCAGTAACCATTTTTGCAAACTACAGTTTCAGTCCATACAAGTACAATGCCAATAGTCTCCATTTGTGCAATGTATGACACAAGTACATAGATGTGCAATGCCAACAATCATGATTTGTGCAATGTACAGTCCAAATCCATACATGTGCAATGCTCACAGTCACCACATCCTCAATGTACATTCCAAGTCCATACATATGCAATGAAAACTGTCACCATTTGTTCAAAGTACAGCTCAAGCCATACTTCTGCAAAGCCAACAGTCATCATTTGTGCAAAGTACAGTCCAACTCCTTATATGTGCAATCCCCACAGTCAACACATCATCGATGGATAGTCTATGTCCATACACGTGCAATGCTAACAGTCACCATTTGTGCAAAGTACAGGCTCAGTCCAAACATGTGCAACATACAGTCAAAGTCCATACATGTGCAATGTCAAAAGTTACCATATTAGCAAACTATAGTCCACATCCATGCATATGCAATGGTAACAGAAACCATTTGTACAAAGTACAGTCCATGTCCATACATGTGCAATGCTAACAGTCACTACATACTGAATGCACAGCCAACTCCATAAATCTCCAATGGTAACAGTCACCATTTTGCAACATACAGTGCAAGTCCATACATGTGGAATGCTCAACTCACCACATCCTCAATGCACAATCCATATTTATATATATATATATATATATATATATATATATACAATGTCAACAGTCACCATTTGTGCAAAGTACAGTCCAAGTCCATACATGTGCATGGCAATAGCCACCATTAAGTTGAAGTACAGCCCAACTCAATGTATTTGCAATAGCAACAGTCACCATTTGTGCAAAGTACAGTCTAATGCCATACATGTAAGTTGCCCATAGTCTCCACAACCGCAGTGCACAGCCAAGCCCATGCATATGCAACATCAACAGTTACCATTTCTACAAAGTGCAGTCCAGGTCCATATATGTGCACTTCCAGGACTCACCATTTGTACAAAGTCCAAGTCCAAGTCAACACATGCACAATGCCCACATTAACCCATTCTCAATGCACAGTCAAGTTTCATATGTGTGCAATGCCAAAAATCACCATTTGTGCAATGAACAGTCCATGTCTGTGCATTTGTAATTCCAAAAGTTACTATTTCTGAAAAGTACAGTCCAACACCATGCATGTGAAATGCCCATATTCACCACATCCTGAGTGCACAGCAAAGTCAATACATAGGCAATGCCATATGCCACTGTTTGTACAAAGTTCAGCTGAAGTCCCTACATGTGCAATGCCAACAGGTACCATTTATGGAAAGTACAGTCCAAATCCGCACATGTGCAATGCCCACAGTTACTACATTTTCAATGCATAGTCCAGGTCCATACATGTTCAAAGCTAACAGTCACCATTTGTGAAAAGTACAGTCTCATTCCATACATGTTCATTGTACAGTCCAAGTCCTTACATGTTCAACAACAGAGGCCATTTGTGCAATAGTAAAGTCCAAGTCCATGCATTTGCAATGCCAACAGTTACCATTTAAGCAAACTACAGTCCAAGTCCATAGATGTGCAGTGCTAACAATTACCATGTGTGATGTGTACAGTCCAAGTCCATACACGCGCAATGTCAATAGTCACCACATCCTCAATGGACAGTCAAGGTCCATACATGTGCAATACCAACAGTTAACATTTGTGCAAAGTATGGAGCAGGTCCATAAATGTGCAATGCCCACAGTCACCAAATCCTCTATGCACAGGTGAAGTCCATAAATATGCATGCCAAGAGTCAACATTTGTGCAAAGTACAGTCCAAGTCCATAAATATGCAATGCCGATGCTAATTATTTGTGCAAATTACATTCTAGGGTCATGCATGTGAAATGCCCATAGTCACCACATCTTCAAAGCACTGTTAAATCCATATATATGCAATTCCACCACTCACCATTTTGAAAATTACAGTTCAACTACATGCATGTGCAAAGCCAACAGTCACCATTTGTGCAAAGGACAGTCCATGTCTGTACATTTGTAATGCCAACAGTCACTGTTTGTGCAAAGTACAGTCCAGCACCATGCATGTGAAATGCCCATAGTCACCACATCCTCAGTGCACAACAAAGTCAATACATATGCAATGCCAGCCATCATCGTTTGTACAAAGTTCAGTTGAAGTCCCTACATGTGCAATGCCAACAGGCACCATTTTTGGAAAGTACAGTCCAAATCCATACAGATACAATGCCCACAGTCACAACATTTTCAGTGCATAGTCCAGGTCCATACATGTTCAATGCTAATAGTCACCATTTGTGAAAAGTACAGTCTCAGTCCATATATGTGCAATGTACAGTCCAAGTCCTTACAAGTTCAATGACAACAGTGGCCATTTGTGCAATAGTAAATTCCAAGTCCATGAATCTGCAATTCCAACAGTTACCATTTGAGCAAACTACAGTCCAAGTCCATACATCTGCAATGCTAACAATTACCATGTGTGCTGTGTACAGTCCAAGTCCATACACATGCAATGCCAACAGTCACCACATCCTCAATGGATAGTCAAGGTCCATACATGTGCAATCCCAACAGTCAACATTTGTGCAAAGTAAAGTCAAAGTCCATACAGGTGCAATGCCAACATTCACCTTTTGTGCAAAGTATGGAGCAGGTCCATACATGTGCAAAGCCCACAGTCACCAAATCCTCAATGCACAGGTGAAGTCCATACATATGCATACCAAGAGTTACCATTTGTGCAAAGTACAGTCCAAGTCCATAAATATGCAATGCCGACACTAATCATTTGTGCAAATTACATTCCAGGGCCATGCATGTGAAATGACCATAGTCAACACATCTTCATCGCACAGCTAAATCCATACATATGCAATTCCACCACTCAGCATTTGTGAAATCTGCAGTTCAAGTCCATGCATGTGCAATATCAATAGTCACAGTTTGTGCAAAGTACTGTCCAAGTCCATCCATGCGCAATGTCCAAAGGCACCACATCTTCAACGCACAGTCCAGGTCAATACATGTGCAATGCTAACAGTCACGATTTGTGCAAAGTACAGTCTCAGTCCATACATGTACAATGACAACAGTCTCCATTTGTGCAATGTACAACACAAGTACATAGATGTGCAACCCCAACAATCACCATTTGTGCAATTTACAGTCCAAATCTATACATGTGCAATGCTCACAGTGACCACATCTTCAATGCACATTCTGAGACCATACACATGCAATGAAAATAGTCATCATTTGTACAAAGTACAGTTCAAATCTATACCTGTGCAATGCTCACAGTGACCACATCCTCAATGCACATTCTGAGACCATACATATGCAATGAAAACAGTCACCATTTGTAGAAAGTACAGTTCAAGTCTATGCTTTTGCAATGCCAACAGTCATCATTTGTGCAAAGTACAGTCCCTCTCCATACATGTACAATACCCACAGTCACAACATCTTCAATACATAGTCTATGTCCATACATGTCCAATGCTAACAGTCACCATTTGTGCAAAGTACAGTCTTGTTCCATACATGTGCAATATACAGTCCAAGTCCAAACATGTGCAATCTCAAATGTTAACATGTTAGCAAACTACAGTACAAATCCATACATGTGCAATCAAAACAGTTACCATTTCTACAAAGTGCAGTCCATGTCCGTACATGTGCATGACAACAGTCACCATTTGTACAAAGACATTCCAAATCTATACATGTGCAATGCTAACAGTCACTACATACTGAATGCACAGACTAGTCCCTACATCTGCAGTTCTAACAGTAACTATTTTTGCAAACTACAGTGCAAGTCCATACATGTGGAATGCTCAAGTCTCCACATCCTCAATGCACAATCCATGTTTATATATATGCAATGTCAACAGTCACCATTTGTGCAAAGTACACTCCAAATCCATACAATCACAATGCCCACATTTTTCAATTCTCAATGCACAGTCCAGGTCCATATGTGTTCTATGCCACAAATCACCAATTGTACAAAGTACAGTCCATCTCCGTACATCTGCAATGCCAACAGTCACCATTTGTGCAAAGTACAGTCAAACACCATTCATTTGAAATGCCCATAGTCACCACATCCTCAGTGCACAGCCATGTACATACATATGCAATGACAACAGTCACCATTTTTACAAAGTACGGTCAAAGTTCCTACATGTGCATTGCCAAAAGTCACGCTTTATGCAAAGTGCAGTCCAAATCCATAATGTGCAATGCCCACAGTCACTGCATCTTCAATGCATACTCCAGGTCCATTCATGTTCAATGCTAATAGTCACCATTTGTGAGAAGTACAGTCCATGTCCATACATGTGCAATGCCAACAGTCACCACATCCTCAATGGGCAGTCAACATCCATACATGTGTAATGCCAACAGTCAACACTTGTGCAAAGTGCAGTCCAGGGCAATATGTCTGCAATACCAATAGATATCACTTTCATAATGGACAGCCAAGCCCATACATGTGCAATTCTAATAGTTACCATTTGTGCAAAGTATAGTCCAAGTCCATTTGTGCAAAGTATAGTCGAAGTCCATGCATGTGCAATGCCCACATTCACCGCATTCTCAAGTCACAATCCAGGTCCACACATCTGCAATGCCAAAAGTCACCATTTGTGCAAAGTACAGTTCAAGTCCATAAATGTGCAATGCCAACAGTCACAACATCCTCAATGCACAGTAAATGTCCATACATGTGGAATGTCAACAGTCATTATTTGTGCAAAATACAGTCCATGTCCATACATGTGCATGCTAATAGTCACCATTCATTCAAAGTACAGTCCAACTCCATGTATGTGCAATGCCAAGAGTCACCATTTCTACAAAGTACAGTCCAAGTCCATATATTTGCAATGCCAATACTTACCATTTGTGCAAAGTACAGTCCAACACCATACATGTTAAATGCCCATAGTTATCACATCCTCACGCACAACCAGGTCCATACATATGCAATGCCAACAGTCAAAATTCGTACAAATAACAGTCCAAGTCATACATGTGCAGTGCTTACACTCACCATTTGTGCAAAGTACTTTCCAAGTCCATACATGTGCAATGCCCACAGTCCCCAGATCTTCAATGCATAGCCCAGGTCCATACATGTTCAATGCTAGCAGTCACCATTTATGCAAAGTAAAGTCTCAGTCCATACATGTGCAATGTACAGTCCAAGTCCATACATGTGCAATGAGAAAGGTGGCCTAATGGTTAAAGTGTTTGCCTTACAAACACAAGGTGCAGGGTTTGAGTCTCACAAGGGATAATTGGCTAGGCTTAAAATGGCTCGCAAGGGCAGTTAGCTTAGTACTAATCTATGAATCTATGAACCTAATCTATGAGAACAGTGGCCATTTATGCAATAGTACAGTCCAAGTCCATACATTTGCAATCCCCACAGTCATCAAATCCTCAAATCATAGTGCAAGTCCATATATGTTCATGCCAACAGTCATCATTTGTGCAAATTACAGTCTAGGGTCATAAATGTGAAATGCCCATAGTCACCACATCCTCAATTCACAGCTAAATCCATACATGTGCAATGCCAACAGTCACCATTTGTGCAAATTACAGTCTCATTCTATATATGTACAATGCCAATAGTCTCCATTTGAGCAATGTATGACACAAGTACATAGATGTGCAATGCCAAAAATCACCATTTGTGTAATGTACAGTCCAAATCCATACATGTGCAATGCTCAACGACACCATATCCTTAATGCACATTCCAGGTCCATGCATATGCAATGAAAGCAGTCAACATTTGTTCAAAGTACAGTTCATGTCCATACTTCTGCAATGCCAACAGTCACCATTTGTGCAAAGTACAGTCCAACTCCAAACATATGCAATGCCCACAGTCACCACATCTTCAATGCATAGTCAATGTCCATACATGTGCAATGTTTACAGTCACCATTTGTGCAAAGTTCAGTCTCAGTCCATGCATGTTCAATATACAGTCCAAGTCCGTACATGTGCAATGCCAAAAGTTACCATGTTAGCAAACTACAGTCCAGATCCATACATGTGCATGACAACAGTCACCATTTGTACAAAATACAGTGCAAGTACATCCATGTGCAGTGCAAACAGTCACTCACTTCATCCTCAATGTACAGCCAAGTCCATACATTGGTAATGGTAACAGTCACCATTTGATAAAGTGCAGTGCAAGTCCATACATGTGGAATACTCAAGTCACCACATCCTTAACGCATAATCCATGTCAATATATATGCAATACCAGCAGTTACCATTTGTGCAAAGTACAGTCCAAATCCATATATGTGCAATGTCAACAGTCACAACATCTTCCATGAATAGCCCAGGTCCATACATGTGCAATGCCAACAGTCACCATTAGTGCAAAGTACAGTACAAGTCAATACATGTCCAATGCCCCCATTCACTACTTCTTCAATGCATAGTCCAGGTGCATACACGTTCAATGTTAACAGTCACCACATCTTCCATGCATCGCCCAGGTCCATACATGTGCAATGCCAGCAATCACATTTGTGCAAAGTACAGTCCAAGTCCATGCATGTGCATACCAATAGCCACCATTTATTCAAAGTACAGTCCAACTCCATGTATGTGCAATGCCAACAGTCACCATTTTTGCAAAGTACAAACGCCATACATGTGAAATGCCAATAGCCAACACATCCTCAGTGCAGAGCCAAGTCCATACATATGCAACATCAACAGTCAACATTTCTACAAAGTACAGTCCAAGTCCATAAATGTGCAGTTCCAGCACTCACCATTTGTGCAAAGTACATTTCAAGTCCATACATGTGCAATGCCCACATTCACACATTCTCAATGCACAATCCAGGCCCATATGTGTGCAATGCCAAAAATCACCATTTGTGCAAAGTACATTCCATGTCTGTACATTTGCAATGTCAGCAGTCACCATTTGTGCAAAGTACAGTCCAAAACCATGCATGTGAAATGCCCATAGTCACCACATCCTCAGTGCACAGACAAGTCCATACATATGCAATGCCAACAGTCACCATTTGTGCAAATTACAGTCTCCGTCCATATATGTACAATGCCAATAGTCTCCATTTGTGCAATGTATGACACAAGTACATAGATGTGCAATGCCAACAATCACCATTTGAGCAATGTACAGTCCAAATCCATACATGTGCAATGCTCAATGACACCATATCCTCAATGCACATTCCAAGTCCATGCATATGCAATGAAAGCAGTCACCATTTGTTCAAAGTACAGTTCAAGTCCATACTTCTGCAATGCCAACAGTCACCATTTGTGCAAAGTACAGTCCAAATCCATACATCTGCAATGCCCACAGTCACCACATCTTCAATGCATAGTCAATGTCCATACATGTGCAATGTTAACAGTCACCATTTGTGCAAAGTTCAGTGTCAGTCCATGCATGTGCAATATACAGTCCAAGTCAGTACAGGTGCAATGCCAAAAGTTACCATGTTATCAAACTACAGTCCAGATCCATACATGTGCAATGATAACAGTTACCATTTTACAAGGTACAGTCCATGTCCATACATGTGCATGACAACTTTCACCATTTGTGCAAAGTGCAGTGCAAGTACATCCATGTGCAATGCAATCAGTCACTCACTTCATCCTCAATGTACAGCCAAGTCCATGGTAATGGTAACAGTCACCATTTTTACAAAGTGCATTGCAAGTCCATACATGTGGAATACTCAAGTCACCACATCCTTAACTCACATTCCATGTCAATATATATGCAATACCAGCAGTTACCATTTGTGCAAAGTACAGTCCAAATCCATATATGTGCAATGCCAACAGTCACAACATTTTCCATGCATAGCCCAGGTCCATACATGTGCAATGCTAACAGTCACCATTTGTGCAAAGTACAGTCTCAGTCCATACATGTGCAATATACAGTCCAAGTTCATACATGTGCAATGCCAAAAGTTACCATGTTAGCAAACTACAGTCGAAATCCATACATGTGCAATGCTAACAGTCACCTTTTTTGCAAAGTGCAGTCCAACACCATGCATGTGAAATGCCCATAGTCACCACATGCTCAGTGCACAGCCAAGTCCATACATATGCAATGCCAACAGTCACCATTTGTACAAAGTACAGTCCAAGTCCCTACATGTGCAATGCCAACAGTCACCATTAGTGCAAATTACAGTCCAAGTCGATACATGTGCAATGCCCCCAGTCACTACTTCTTCAATGCATAGTCCAGGTGCATACATGTTCAATGCTAACAGTCACCACATCTTCCATGCATCGCCCAGGTCCATACATGTGCAATGCCAGCAATCACATTTGTGCAAAGTACAGTCCAAGTCTATACATGTGCATGCCAATAGCCAACATTTATTCAAGGTACAGTCCAACTCCATGTATGTGTAATGCTAACTGTCACCATTTGTGCAAAGTACAAATGCCATACATGTGAAATGCCAATAGCCAACACATCCTCAGTGCACAGTCAAGTCCATACATATGCAACATCAACAGTCAACATTTCTACAAAGTACAGTCCAAGTCCATAAATATGCAGTTCCAGCACTCACCATTTGTGCAAAGTACATTTCAAGTCCATACATGTGCAATGCCCACATTCACACATTCTCAATGCACAGTCCAGGTCCATATGTGTGCAATGCCAAAAATTACCATTTGTGCAAAGTGCAGTCCATGTCTGTACATTTGCAATGTCAAAAGTCACCATTTGTGCAAAGTACAGTCCAAAACCATGCATGTGAAATGCTCATAGTCACCACATCCTCATTGCACAACCAAGCCCATACATATACAATGCCAACAGTCACCATTTGTACAAAGTACAGTCCAAGTCCCTACATGTGCAATGCCAGCAGTCACCATTTGTGCAAAGTACAGTCCAAATCCATATGTCTGCAATCCCCATATTCACTACACCTTCAATGCATAGTCCAGGTTCATACATGTTCAATGCTAATAGTCACCGTTTGTGCAAAGTACAGTCTCAGTCCATACATATGCAATGTCCAGTCCCAGTCCTTACACTTGCAATGACAACAGTGGGCATTTGTGCAATAGTACAGTCCAAGTCCATACATCTACAATGCCAACAGTTACCATTTCAGCAAACTACAGTCCAAGTCCATACATATGCAATGCCAACAGTTACCACATCCTCAGTGGACAGTCAAGGTCCATACATATGCAATGGCAACAGTCAACATTTGTGCAAAGTACAGTCCAAGGCAATATGTATGCATTACCAACCGATATCACATTCCCAATGCACAGCCAAGCCCATACATGTGCAATGCCAACAGTCACCATTTGTGCAAAGTATAGTCCAAGTCCATGTATGCGCAATTCCAGCAGTCACCAATTGTGCAAAGTATAGTTGAACGCCAGATATGCACAATGCCCACATTCTCCAGATTCTCAATGCACAATTCAGGTCCACACATGTGCAATGCCAATAGTCAACATCTGTGTAAAATACAGTCCAAGTCCATAAATGTGCAATGCCAACAGTCATTAGTGCAAAGTATAGTTCAAGTCCATACCTGTGCAATGCCAACAGTCATCACGTCCTCAATGCACAGTCCATGTCCATACATGTGGAATGCCATCAGTCACCATTTGTGCAAAGTGCAGTCCATGTTGATGCATGAGGATGCCTATAGTCAACATTTGTTCAAAGTGCAGTCCAACTCCATGTATGTGCAATGCCAAGAGTCACAATTTCTGCAAAGTACAGTCCAAATCCATACATTTGCAATGCCAATACTCACCATTTGTGCAAAGTACAGTATAATGCCATACAGGTTAAATGCCCATAGTCACCATATCCTCAGGTACAACCAAGTCCATTCATATGTGAAAAGCAAAATAAAGTAGGAGGAAACACAAATGCAGTAAAAGCAGATGAATAAAGTGCACATTTTTTTAAGTGCAAGGAGGGAGCTTCCTTCCTCTCTCCTTGCACTTAAAAAATGCACTTTTTTCATCTGCTTTTACTGTATTTGTGTTTCCTCCTATTTTATTTTGCTTTTCTTAAAAGTACTCAATTTTATTTATTCTGCTGCATTTGTTACTGCTTGTTAGTAGCCTGATTAAATTGTAACTGTTATTCTAAGTCTTTTGGTTTAAGCACTTAGGCTTCATATAGGTTGTTTTACATTAAGAAGGTTTGTGGTCTGCACTGTTATGGCAGCACAGGTAGCTCACATCCTTCTAACCTGGGAATTGCTGATTGATGGCCGAGTGTCTGCTATTCTAAAAGTGTATTAGTTCTGGCTTAAGCACTTGGGCTTCAGGCTAGTTATTCTACATTAAGACGGTTTGTGGTCTGCACTCTTTTAGTAGGAGAGGCTGGATTCTGCCCTTCTGAGCTGGGAATTTCTGGTCACATGCTTATTGTGCTTGCTTATTTGAACTGTTTCTTTCTGAAATTGGTGTGCCTTGTTGCTGTAGCATAGACTAGATTCAGTCCTGCTAAATCTAGCTTTGTTTGTATAACTTGAGCACTGATCCAGGCCATCTTTTTTGGAGAAGGTTCCCCTGCACTCTAGTAGCAGGAGTGTGCAGTTAGAACTTGTCTGATTGAAGACTGCTGGAATAGGGCTCAGTTTTGAGCTTTTTTCTGGTTAATTGGGAACTTGTTTAAATCAGTTTGTTCATTTTCTATTGTTTTATAAAAAATAAATGCACTTTATTCATCTGTGTTTACTGTATTTGTGTTTCTTCCTAATTTATTACAAGGGGCATTGACTACAACTCTGATCTGCGATATATAACAATACATATCCTTTTCTGTGCATTTAAAGTTTTTTTTGATTGTATCTGCTTTATTTTCTGAAAAAAATATATATACTTGTCTCCCGGCTTTCTAAGTTAGTATGATCCAGGTTTCAGGTTACTGCTGAATTCAGGGCTGTGTTACACGTTTCTGTGTTTGCCCATACCTTACTTGGATAGAAGGAAGTTTCTCTGATCACCTGTGAGAGAGGGGAGCTTTGAGCAGCCTATCTGTCCCTGGAGGAGTGGTTTCAGCCCAGAAATTAGTAGTTTATTGGCATTTTGGGCTAATTTCTATCTCTTTAATTTTCCTGCTATAAATACTGCATTTGCCCTGTTTTGTGGCTGGGCAGCGCCGGTTAGCTAGGGTAAAACTATTCCCGGCTCCACAAAGTCTCCTCTTCAATTTTTCCCTTGGAACTAGACAAACTTTCAACTTAAGCACTCAAACCATTAATTTCTCAGCCTGGCACTTGCTCAAAACTCATAGCAAGCACTTATTAACCGTAGCACTAGACCCTCCTGAACTGTACAGGACAAGGCTCTCTTTTCGAGCTTACCAGCCATCCAGTAAAACAGTTCACTGTACCTATCCATGCATGTCCAAAGGGTAGTTTCAGGTGTACTCTCCAGTCCAACTGGTGAATCTGGGCATTTTGAGGCAATGTTACCACTGCCTCATGTACACAGACAACCCTCTCCTCCTACTACCAAACACTAATACATGTGAGAGATGCAATTATACAGCCAAACTGGAGGCTAAGTGCTCTCAACCCAAGACTGGATCAGACAGTCAAGAGGAGCAGGGAAATACTTGCATCACACCACCAGTCTCACATAGATCCATTAAACCAGCACCGACAAAAAACACACATAAATACATGAAAACATACTTGGAGGCTCTAAATAAAAATCTGCAAAAGCAACAAAGACCTACAAAGCAAACATCCAAGCAACTTCCACCCCCCAACACAAACCATGAAATGCATACTTCACAAAACCAGTGTGCCATGCAATCACAGCCCTTAAGGCAAAATAACATTCCCAACATAATAGTAACAGGTGACTCTATAATCAGGCTCACTGACATCTCACGTACTAGGCTGAATAAGGAAAAGGTTACTGTTAGCTGCCTGTCAGGTGCCAGGATCTGCCACATAACACAAGCACTCAGGTCACTCCAGAATAAGTACAAATATGACTGTGTCATTGTCCATGTTGGTGTGAATGACCTGAGTCGTAGCTCCATGGACTACATGAAAAGAGACATGGAAGAGCTCTCTGATCACATAGCCCAGGCTGGTATGACCCTGACCCTGAGTAGCATCCTGCCCTCACCAAGAATGATACCACGGTATAAAGAAAAAATTCTCGATTTCAACAATTTGCTAACTTTCTGGTGTCATTCAAAGGGGATCCAGTGTCTGTCCTCCTGGGATGACATGCTCTATAAGCCACACTGCTTTGCTAGAGATGGTTTGCACCTGTCATCCTTAGGCTTTCGAATACTGGCCAAGCCTCTTGCCACCCCCATAGTGCCTTTTTTAGGCAAGGCTCAAAAGACAAACCCACCGCAGTAAATAGCACAAGTAACAAAAAACTGAGGGTAATGCTACTCAATGCCAAAAGTCTAAACCTCAAAATGCACACACTCGAGGACTCCTCAGTATGGAGAAAATCAATATATATGCAGTAACAGAAACCTGGTTTAAGGCTCCAGAGAGCACCACAGCACTACCAGGCTGCAACTCATACCATACATTTCAGCCATAGAACCCGAACCAAAATACAAAAGGTGGGGGCATATCCATATTCATCAAGGATACCCACACCTCCAGGTTAGTGGCATAGCACGATGCTTCAGAGATCATCTACGTGCAACTAACAATTGGCAAAACTGCAATTCAAATTGTAGCTTGCTACAGATCACTCACCATGTCCCAGGTCCCCCATTCCATGTTTCTGGAAACACTGGGAAACATTAAGGTCCTACCAAACACCCTAATATTGGGTGATTTCAATTACCCAAACATTAACTGGGAAGAACTACTCAAGTACAAACTTCCTTGCCCAGCATTTCCTAGAATTTATAAACTCAAATGCCCTGGTTCAACTGGTCAACACTCCCACCAGAGGTGACAACATATTGAACCTGGTCATCACCAACATGGGCAACCGGTGTTCCACACTGGAGGTCAACCCCTCACTGGTTAGATCTGACCATAAACAAATCACTTTGGATATCCACATTTCGCCCCCACCCCTGGACAAGGAAACCACTTTTCATAAACAAACTTCACATTACTTAAGACAGAGGTGGAATGTTTCAAAGCCCCCATGGTGAAGGGTAATGCTGTCCAAGCTGCAAAATCCTTTACTAATGCATTCTACAGCACCTACAAGAATGCATGGATCATGCCATCCCAAGAAAAACCAAGACTTACTCCTCCAAGAAAAGGAAACCAGTCTGGTGGACTCCTGCCATAAACAAGCTATACAACAGAAGGAGGAAACTAGTACAGAAAAGAGTAAAATCCCATGAAGGGAAGACATCCCTGATCAGTATCAGCAAGAAACTATGATCCCTCATAAAATCATCCAAGTCGGGCTTCAAAAGAAAAATTGCCTAGGACTCCAAAGATAACCACAAGGCATTCTTTAGCTATATCAAGAATCTAATTGGCAATACGCAGATCTGCTCGGAGTTAGTGCAGAATGGCACAAAATACACTGAACCAACTGATATCACCAACATCCTGGCAGACAGGTTCAGGGCAAACTTCACCCCCTCTTACCCCCAAAAGGGCCCATAACCATACCAGAAGAATGTAGAGTCCCTGAAATCACAGACACTCAGTTTAAAACAGCCCACTCCAAAGCCAAAAACACAGCATCAATGGGACCGGACAGTGTCCCAAGCTGCGTCCTATACAAGCTCAAAGATGAACTAACCACTCACCAAAACACACTGTTCAAAACTCGGCCACTCCACAGGCTACGTACCCATAGAGTGGCGCACAGCAACAGTTATTCCACTCCACAAAGGTGGAGCCACAACAGACCCCAGGAACTATCGCCCTATAAGCCTGACTTTCTTGGTCTGCAACACTATGGAGCACATCGTCATGGAACTCATTAACAAAGACATTGGGAACCTCCAAACACTGGACCCTACCTAGTTCAGCTTTGTTAAGGGCAGATCATGCCTCCTGAACCTAGTGGACTTTTTTGAGACAGTTACCAAGGCTATAGACACGGGGAAAGGTTGTACACACAGCCTACCTAGACTTCGCAAAGGCCTTCAACACCATTCCCCATTCTGGTATTATAGACAAGCTCACCAGCTTGAACATAAACCCTACATCACAAGATGGGTTGCCAACTGGCTTACAGAAAGAACCCACATGGTGAGAGTTGCGGGAGCTAGGTCTGACTCTAAACTGGTTACAAGTGGCATTCCTCAGAGCTCAGTCCTAGGACCTCTCCTGTTCGGCATATACTTTTCAGAGGTAGAAGCAAGCACAGGAGGACTATGGCTGACCAAGTTTGCAGACGACTGCAAATCATAGGCTATAATTGACATCCTCCAAAAGGGTCTCACTGAGATGGATACCTGGTGTCAAAATCATGGCCTCAAGTCATCCCCTTTGGAAAAAACAAAGTACCCACAAACTACCACATAGGTGGTAGTCCCCTAAATACGGAAGACTTAATAAGGGATCTGGGGACCTAGTAATCTCACCTTTGATAATCACATTGCCAAAGTGGTTAGAAAATCCTTCTACATGGCCCACCTAATCACAAAACGGTTCGCAACCAGATCAAAAGAGGTCATTTTGCCACTCTACTCATCACTCATCAGTCCCATCATAGAGTACAATGCCTCATTTGGGATGTACCTTACAAGACACCTGCAACAACTGGAAAGACCACAGAAGTACCTCAGCAAGAGGATCACTGGCCTCAAACAGATACCCTATGCAGCTCTACTGAAGAAACTCCAGCTGTACTCGGTTGCATACCACCTACTCAGAGGTGATCTCTACCTGACATACAAGGCCATGTTCAAGCCAGAATTGATGGACTTGCTCCACCTAAAGAAAACCTTATCCCCTCGAGCCACATGCTCTAGGGATCTAAACCTCACCACAACAATAAATAGGATGTGCTGGAGGGATAGATTCCTGCCCCAGAGACTTCAATTACTTTGGAACAAGATTCCAATTTACATTAGGCAGAGCTCCTTGCTAGCACTATTCAAAAGAAACCTCGACAAGTGGAAGGGAAACAGAAAGTTTACCCCAGGGATCATTTCAGTGGCTCTGCTGGACAGAGGCACAGGGAACTAATCTAAGGGGGTGGTAAAAGCCAACACATTCTGATTAGGCTTATAAATGCCTTTGGACAGATAGCCTAGTACCTACCTATAAACCTATATGTAATGCCAACAGTCAACATTTGCATAAAGTGTAGTCCAAGTCATACATTTGCAGTGCCAACATGCCAACATTCACCATTTGCACAGTCCAAGTCCATACATGTGCAATGTCCACAGTCACCACATCTTCAATGCATAGTCCAACTCCATACATGTGCAATGCCAACAGTTACCATTTGTGCAAATTACAATCCAAGTCCATAGATGTGCAGTGCCAATACTCACCATTTGTACAAAGTGAAGTCCATGTCCATACACTTTCAATGCCCATATTCACCATATCCTCAATCCACAGTCCACATCCATACATGTGAATGCCAGCAGTCACCATTTGTACAAATACAGTCAAAGTCCTTACCTGTGCAATGCCAACATTCTCCATTTGTGCAAAGTTCAGTCCAAGGTCATAGATGTGAAATGCCTATAGTCACCACATCCTCTATGCACAGTCAAGTCAAAACATATGCAACACCTACAGTCACCATTTGTGCAAAGTACCACCCAGGTCCATACATGTGCAGTGACAACTCTCACCATTTGTCCAGAATACAGCCCAAGTCCATACATATGCAATGTCAACAGTGGCCACTTATGCAAATTACAGTCCAAGTCCATTATTTGCAATGCCAACAATCACCATTTGTTCAAAGTACAGTCCAGGGCCATACATGTGAAATGCCTATAGTAATCACATCCTCAATGCACAACCAAGTCCTTACATATGTAATGCCAACAGTCACCATGTGTGCAAAGTACATACCACGTCCATACATGTTTAATGCCAACACTCACCATTTTTGCAAAGTACAATCCAAGTCCATAGATGTGCAATGCCAACAGTTACCATTTGTGCAAAGTACAGTCCATGGCCATTCATGTGTAATGCCAGCAGTCACCATTTGTGCACAATCCAAGTCCATACAGGTGCAGTGCCAACTCTCACCATTTGTGCAAAGTACAGTCCAAGTCCATACATGTGCAATGTCCATGGCCGCCACATCCTCACTGCACAAGCCAAGTGCATAAACTTGCATGCAAACAGTCACCATTTTGTACAAAGTACAGTCAATGTCCCTACATGTGCAATGCCAGCAGTTACAATTTGTGCAAATTACAATCCAAGTTCATACATGTGCAATGCCAACACTCACCATTTGTGCAAGATGCAATCCAAGTCCATAAATGTTCAATGCTCATAGTCACCAAATCCTCAAGCATAGTCCAAGTCCATACATGTGTAATGCCAAAATTCACCATTTGTGCAAATGTCAGCCTAAGGTCATAGATGTCAAATGCCCATAGTCACCACATCCTCAATGCACAGCCAAGTCAATACATATGCAACACCTACAGTCACCATTTGTGCAAAGTACAGTCCAAGTCCATACATGTGCAGTGTCAACTCTCACTATTAGTGTAATGTACAGTCTAACTCCATACATGTGCAGTACCAACACTCACCATTTTTGTAAAGTACAGTCCAAGTCCATGCATGTGCAATGCCCACAGTCACAACATCCTCAATAAAAAGGCCAAGTGAATACATGTACATGCCAACAGTCACCATTTGACAAAGTACAGTCCATGTCCATACATGTGCAATGCCATCATTTATCATTTGTGCAAAGTACAGTCCAAGTCCATACATGTGCAATGCCCATAGTCATCAAATCCTCAATTTACAGTCCAAGTCCATATGTGTGCATGCCAGCAGTCATCAATTGTACAAATTCATTCTAAATCCATACATGTGCAATGCCAACAGTCACCACATACTCAATGCACAGCCAAGTCCATACATATGCAATGCAAACAGTCAATATTTGTGCAATGTGCAGTCCAAGTCCATACATGTTTAGTGCCAACACTCACCATTTGTCCAAAGTACAGTCCAAGTCCATACATGTTTAGTGCCAACACTCACCATTTTTGTAAAGTACAGACCAAGGCCATATATGTGCAATGTAGTTACCATTTGTGCAAACTACAATCCACGTCTATACATGTGCAATGCCAAGAGTTACCATTTATGCAAATTACAGTCTATGTCCACTTTTTGTGCATGACAACAGTCACCATTTGTACAAAGTACAGTCCAAGTCCATACATGTACAGTGCCAACAATCACTATTTGTGTAAACTACAGTCGAAGTCCATGCATGTGCAAAGGCTACAGTTACCATTTCTGCAAAGTACAGTCCAAGGCCATACATGTGAAATGCCCATAGTCACCACATCCTCAGTGCATACCCAATTCCAAACATATGCAATGTCAACAGTCACCATTTAACCTAACCACATTTGTGCAAAGTACATACATGCAAAGTGACGTCTCACTCACCATGTCACACATGACCAGAATACAGCCCAAGTCCACACATCAAGTCCCAATATGCATGCCATTTATGCATCAGTCAGTCAGTCCATTAAGTGCACAATGCCAACAATCACCATTTGTTCAAAGTACAGTCCCCATACAGTCAAGAAATGCCTATAGTAATCACATCCTCAACACACAACCAACCTTACATATGTTATGCCGCCAGTCACCACCATGTGTGCAAAAGTACATACCGTATACACATGTTTAATGCCCACACACACCACCATTTTGCAAAAGTCAATCCAAGTCCATAGATGTGCAATGACAACAGTCACCATTTGTACAAAGTACAGTCCAAGTCCAAAGTCCATGCATGTGCAAAGGCTACAGTTACCATTTCTGCAAAGTACAGTCCAAGGCCATACATGTGAAATGCCCATAGTCACCACATCCTCAGTGCATACCCAATTCCAAACATATGCAATGTCAACAGTCACCATTTATGCAAAGTACAGTCCAGGTCCATACATACACAGTGCCAACACTAGCCATTTCTGAAAATTGCAGTCCAGGTTCATACATTTCAATGCCAACAGTTACCATTTGTGCAAATTACAGTCCAAGTCCATACATGTGCAATTGCAACAGTCACCATTTATGTTAGTACAGTCCAACGCCACTCATGTGCAATGCCTATAGTCTCCACATCCTTAATGCACAGCCAAGTCCATACATGTGCAATGCCAACAGTCACCATTTGTGAAACGTACAGTCCAAGTCCATGCATGTGTAATAATCACAGTCACCACATCCTCAATGCACAATCCAAGTCCATATGTATGCAATGCCAGCTGTCACCATTTGTGCAAAGTACAGTCCAAGTCTATACATGTGTATGCCAACAGTCACCTTTTGAACAGTCACCTTTTGAACAAAGTACTGTCTAAGTCCATACAAATGCGATGACAACAGTCACCATGTGTGCAAACTCAGTCCAAGTCCATATATGTGCAATGGCAAAAGTCACCATTTGTGCAAATTACAGGTCAAGTCCATAAATGTGCAGTGCCCCCAATCACTGCATCTACAGCACGGTTACTGCATGTATGAACAAGTTCTGGTTAAATGACAGACCATTTTTTGAAACAAAATTACCTTTTCAGAGACTGTATTACCATGAAGTTGGTTATTTTAAATAACAGAATACTTATGGATGGGGAGTGTGAAGAAAACTTGCCACCGCATCACATAAATGTTTAATTTAGTCCTATTTGCTTTGTAGTTTTGACAAAATGAATTACTAAGTGGGAATCACATAGGTATTCACAACTCTGTGGAAAGTGATTACTGTATATGCTTATGTGCATGAGTGATATACTACTTGAATGTCTACTGTAAATGCATGAATAAAACATGTAGGAGATAAGGCCATTAGTATGTCCAGTCACTCTGATGTTGCAGAGTGGGCATTGTACCATGGGGCTCTAACTGTTTTATTGAAATGGGACACTGTTACACTGCAACATGAAGAACCAAATTTAGCTTTCCTGGTGAGCTCTAACGGTGCAGTTAAGAAAACCCAGCTTAATTTATTAGCTCAGACACCTCCTGGGGCTGGTATGGGGATAAGAAAGGAATGATCATTCTCTCCCTGCTCATCCTTCACAAACAGAATCCCCTGAAAGAAGCAGAACAGCTTATTCTGTAACTTAAAAAATATCCTGTAGTCTTCAGCACACTGTTGTGCATTTCACCATGGCCATTTATTTAACAGCCTATACAGGAAGGCAACAGATTTTATTTTGTTGGAAGAATGCATTGTGCATAGAAAATTCCTGAAAGGAGATTACAAGATGGAATAAGCTCAAAAGTACAAAAACAGAACTTTTGTAAACCTAAAATCAATGTGTTAATAATAGCTTAGCTTTTCAGTGCAGCCTATGATAACTTCCATTGCATAGTTGCTTCAGCTGCATCAGGGGGTCACACATGTACTTTTCTTTCAATGATAAATGGTCTGCCTTTTTTTCCATTTGGTTATTTAATGAACAGACATAGTAAAAGATGGTGGGTGATACTCATAGTCCCAGAATTCACATCTGCATTAACAGTAAACAGTGAATGGTGGCATTGCATCTGTATTTAAATAACGCAAGTGAAAAAGAAGTATCACTCATTTCATGAACTCTCAGCCCTGTGAAAGAAACAACCACAGCAGTTCTACAAAGTTAAAGTGGCATAAAATGAGTGAATGGTATTTATAGAATGAGCCATATATATGTAAAATTCTGATTAAGATTATTATGCATCAAAGCATGAACAAAAGCACTTTTGTCTTTGTTATTTACTGTACATTTTTATTAAATTTGTTTCTTTCAGTTATACATTTTTTTGCATTTGTCTTGTTCACTTCTGATACTACTGCTGGGTACCAGACTGTGTACTATTGTTTTTGTTCTTGGCTTATTTTTATGTGGCTTTCCACTTATTCTGATTTTTATGCTACTGAATATCATTCAATATTCCTCATAGGTACAAGCGTGCTGCGCCGACCTAGCTACTCTTCACAGGTGCTGCTACCTGTTACACTTGATCTCACTGGATGCTGTGGAGATAAAAGAAAACATGGTAGAAAACAAAAGTTGCTTACTCATCCCATTTTTGTATGCATCATGGCTGAAAGCAATTAATTATTTACAAGTTCTGTTTTTATTTATTAATACATTTTGAAAATTATGCCAACAATGTCCATGCCTTCCATGCTTCATTTCCTGAAGAAGTCCAGTCTGATTCTGAGGCTATGTAGCATGATACATTGTCAGTTGGTGAGGGGGTCTTGGAAAAGTATTGCTCATAGAGCTATTGCATGATAATCATCCTTCAACAGCTTTTGTGTTGTATACAGGTACTTCAAAATGTGTGTGTGGTGTACAACTTTAATAAATTATAAACGTCAGTACTGACTACTCCTGAACTGATGCATTCAGAGACACCAGAGTGCCCATAGAGTTGGGAGTGATGCCTGGTGATTTATTGATCTGTTTCTTAAAGGTATGCTTACATGGAAACCTTAACAGGTAGTCCGTTTCAGGAAGGCCACATAGACCTGTTGCTAACCTTGGAAACAATTTCAAAATGAGCAGCCCAAGGTGCAATGACTTATTTACATTAATATGCAGTCCTGTGTGTGTGATTATAGAATTTGCATTAGCTTTAGAGTATGGAACTTCAGCATTAATTCTGTATGCAATTCATCATGGCTTAAAGCATTGGAGTTCTCATGAATGCAGCCATAGTGAATCAGATGCAGTGTAGCTAATTTTTGACAATACCCAGCCTTCTCCCTGGCTGGGTGCTGGTGCCTTAGAATATGTAGCCATTGTTAAAGCTTAAGAAAGTTCTGGAAATCACCAAAAACAGTACCAAAAATCTGTTAACCTGGTGTTGTAACATAATGATAATAATTAACATGCAACCTCAATTTAAGTACATCTAGGCAGTAAACTTTGTGAAGCTATTATTACAGAACAATTATTACTGCCAGTATAATGAAACAGTGTGGGTGAACTCTGATGCTAAAGAAATACATTAAATTAATATTTCATACCAAAGTACTTCAAATAGAATTCTGACATGGCTGCAGTTATAACTCTTTTACAACAGCAATGAAGCATTGCATTTGTACTGTCTTAGGTCATATAGATACATACCACACACACACACACACATGCACACACACACACACACACACACACACACACACACACACACACACACACACACACACACACACATACACACACACACACACACAAATATATATATATATATATATATATATATATATATATATATATATATATATATATATATATATATCTATATATATATATATAAATATATATATATATATATATATATATATATATATATATATATATATAGAGAGAGAGAGAGAGAGATGGGTATTGAAGTGAAAACCAAATGGACCTAACATTGACTGGCAAAACTTCTATGTCAGAAAGTTGAAAACACCAACATCAGCATGCCTGTGCACATGCACCGAGAAATAGCTTCAGTGCATGGAAAATTTAAAACTTATAAAAAAATTTCACTTTTTTTTTGCATGGGGGCTAACCTCCCTGCAACCCCCATCTGGTGGCTGCTCTCCCATACACCCTGCTAACTATATGTATATATATATATATATATATATATATATATATATATATATATATATATATATATATACTAACTCCAAGATCACACAAACATGGGGTAAGGGCATATCCCCAATTCCAGGAATTTTCTGATCTCACACACCTGTCAATCAATTGCTTAGTCAATCATATGCAGTCCACTAAACAGCTTTCAACCAAACACACAATTGGCATATGATAGAGCTCTGGCCTTTATTGCAGTACCACTGAAATCCACCCAGCCAGTTGATATCCCCTCTGTCTCTGCAGGTCATCATACCAGTGGTGTACCAGCTCCCAAGAGCAGGAGATCCCTGTTAGGGTTGACAGGTAATCCCCTCACCTCTGCTAAATATTAATTCTTCTCCATTTGGACCCACTGATGGCCTGTTCCAATGCCCACAGGTAGGACTTCTGAAGTAAGTAGAGGGGATTTTAATCTCCTTCTCAGAACAGTTTGGGGCATGACCCTGGGCTTTAACAGATTACAACACACTGACCAAGTCCTGAATGAGAAAGTGGCTAAGGCAAGAGATACTAGGGTGGGAGTTACACCCACTGGGGTGTAGCAGCACTCTGCATAGAAAATATACCCATATAAGGATATTACCATGTCAAAATGGTGACTGTTGAAAAGCTGTGTATTAAAAGCTCATGTATCTTTACAGAGCACAGTCCAGTGAAGTTCTGTTTTTGTAGGTAGTGTTTTATATATATTCAAAATGTCGAATGCCATAATGTCTAATGTTCATTTGGTTAAAAAAATAACATCTAAACCCAAAACATTGAATGATCAAAATGTCTAAAATCATTTAATTGAAAAAGCAATGAGATCACCTCTACTATTTTGCAGGGGGCTATGCACCCCCTGCACACCCCCTACTTAAATATACCAACTCCAATATTGCACTGCAGTGCAGAAATGGGCAAATTTGATAATTTCGACATTGTGAGTTTAGACTAATTTTATTTCAACATTTTGATCATTCAATATAGTGCATTCAACCAATTCATTTTCAACCATTTAGCATTCAACATTTTGAAGGTAAACCTATAAATATATATATATATATCTATATATATATATATATATATATATATATATATATATATATATATATAGATATTTTTTTTATTATTATTATTTAATTAAATGGAAACCTTCCAGGAAGGCTATTATGCCACGTAAAAATTTATTTGTTGATTTATTATCATTTTGATGTTTTCTTTTCCTGAATACATTGTAATCTTCTTTGAATGTGATAACATAGGTGTGTTTTACATGTCTTCACAGCTATTCATATATACTAAAATACATTCCTCTAGCACAAATAGGGGGTAACACAAAAATGCTATATTAATATCTCAGGGAATTATTTATTTTAAAGTTGTGTGACATGCTGCATATCCCCTGTAGTAGGGACTCTGTAGGGGAAATAAGGTAACAGCTTAAGAGGACAACCTCATACACTTCATACATTTTGGCCACAGCAAGCCAAATGCATTTTCACCTATAAGAAAATAGATGCAGGTGTGCTGCATTACAATTCATAGAGATCAGCATAGTTGATCCTCATTTGCATAACAAGTTCTTAAATCAGCCCTACATGGGCAAATTGGCTTCAGACCACCATTTTAAACTTCCCTGTACTCATTTCCCCAAAAGTCCGGCATCAATGAATTAAAACTGTTTATTAACAACAGTGATAATCTGAAAATATTATGAAAATGCTGTTATCACTATAGTTCAGTGTGATCACTTTAGCAGTAGCCTATACTTACTGGTAAGATATGACATTTTATATTATTTGTTGAATTATACATGACATGGTTGGGAATTTGTAAGACACCATTTTCAGTACTATCTACATATGTCAAGATAATGATCTCTTGCAATGGATAGTGTCCAGGATCAGAGTACAGGTCATCTTAATTTAATTAATTACTGATATGTCCAGGATCAGAGTACAGGTCATCTTAATTTAATTAATTACTGATATACATGAGTAATAGCTTAATATAATGACTACCATGACCTTATAGCAAACACGTACCGGCATATGCATGAGAATGAGTATTACAATTACAAAAAAGATGTAAAAAAAACACAGACAGTAATGACATAAAAACTCAAGCCAACTACACAGAATTACAGTTTCTGTGTGCTCATCATTTTTCTCTCTCTTTTTTTAATATGCTGCCATGTATTATTCATATTTCATTAAGTATTCTACAACGCAGGTTGGTGTCATATCACAATATGTGATTGTATATAACATGGAACAAAACAGAGGAGAGGTACCTTTGGTCCTAAAGAAAATCATATCCTCATGGATGCTTTGAGGACACATGGAACATGCATTTTTGGAAAATAGGTGCCAAAACAGGCAGAAATAGAGAGAGAATGTGTGTGTGTGTGAGAGAGAGAAAGAGAAATGGCATAGAATCAAATATTGTTGGACTAGGGTGAAGGAACATCTCCCTGGCTCAGTGATGGGAAAGAGCTGATGACATGGTGGGATGTGCTAGTAGAAGAATAAACCATAGCATCACTGGTGGTGGCCTTCCCACACTCCAACCTTGTAATTCCTGATGAGGATTATGTCCTCTCTATAAGGGGTGATGACTTGGATGTAGCTAAGGATGCTGCTAGAATCACGAGAGGTGACACTGACAACAGTATTTTCTGACCCCAAAAACAAGTACAGCCAAGCAATGTGTTAGTGTGTATCTCATTTAACTACATTAAGCTAAGATGTTCTTGGTACGATACATGTGCATGTATCACCTTTAGATGTTTCATCAGCAGGTATGTCATCAATATTAGATATGACAGAACAAAGCCATCCTTTCTATACATAAACATGATTACACATGTCATATATCACATTAATCACATCTTCACATATTTCTTCACAGGGTCATTACCAGAAACATCCTCATCCTGTGTATCAGCACAGCAGGCTGAAACTGACAGCAGAATAGCTGTCAACAATGATGTCATAACTCTCATTATGATATAGTGTGAGGACAGTGACACAAACTTGTAAATTGCTCTAGTACAGCCCCTACGAGACAGCAGTTGGATGACTTCTTAGTCAGTCAGATGGGCTTATGCACTAAGCAGAATGAGGACATGTCACTACAGTGGGGTGACACCATGTGGTCCAACAACTGCTTCTTACATACAGCCTGAACCACTTGATGAAGAGACTACCTCTTCAGTGGTGGCTATGCCTACTGTAACATCTGTACACAGCAGTGCCAAGTGAAGATATATTTCCCAGTCAGCTCCTGAGTCATACAAGGCTGTGGCTTCCCAACACCAGATGTGCTGTGTCATAATTCAAGTCCAGGCTACTGCCACTAAGAATCAGGTAGAGATGATTAGAGAATTGCAGAAAATACTTGAGGAATTTCACCAGTGGGAATGGTGGAGGTCACGGACAGTGCCTTGACAATTCTCCTGCACAGCATGGTTACACATATTCCATCCATGTTAGCCTGTAAGCACATACTGGAACAGGCTTGCCAGATATTAATTGGGACCACAGGTTGACATGCACAGGGACCTGTCAACATGCATGCTAGAAAAATAGACCAAAGACTGCATGCACCTCAAGAAAGTGCTGCAAGCATTCACGTAGATAAACAAAAGAACAGGGTGCAAACCCATTGGCAGTATAACAGGGACCCTGTGGCAAGCTTGTGCATGGAATATAGCTGCAATGGCAAAGAAGAGGAATGTAGTCCACAACTATGGGCCATGACAACCACTTTCTGACAGTAAAAAAACAATCACAGAGATAATAGTTAAACTTGATTGGGGGTTGGTATAATGGTTAAGGACAAAAGATACAGAGCTGGACTGTCACCTTTGGGAAGTATGGTTAGCTTTAAAAAGGCCATATGAGGTCATTTCCCTAGCAGTCACTAATGAGAAGGCATTCAAGCCTTGTCAGTCTTCCACAATACTTGCTAAAACTTCTCTGTCAAGGACTAGATCCCACAGCACACCTAGGTCATTGTCAAGGGGTTCCCTGCATCCAGTAAATCCCATCACTGGAGCATCAAGCCCACACGCCAGCACTTGTTCTCAATCTATGGGATCATCACCCATACTACCCTTAGGGGACATTGTGTATACACCTTACAAATGTATCTTACATTATGCAAATCGGTAAAAGGAAAACTGTACTCCCCAGCAGTCAACTTCCACACATGGCTTATGCTACACTTCTTCATGGAATCTGAAAACATTAAAGAGAGAATACCACAGGGAAAAATATTAAAAGAAAGAGTAAAATATATTTTCCAATGAAGGTAATTTGACGTTAGTAATAGTCATCATACTGTGTTCTGGAAACTACAGAGAATAAGAATAAAAAAATATGTCTGTATATATATATATATATATATATATATATATATATATATATATATATATATATATATATATATATATATATATATATATATGTATATATTGGCAACATGTTTCATAACATCACATTTTACAAACTTAAGTCAAACCCTGTCAAAATAATTAGTACTCCTAACACCTCCTACTCAATGCTGTACAAATGATGATTGAAGGTAAACTTAAAAAAGAGAGCATTTCTTTTGTTGAACAATAGAAAATGTCTGAGGCACAGTTTATGTTAACCATGTACCACTCATTATAGCCCACAAGTCACACTGCATACATTAAGTAAAATCTGTTTGAATGCTTTTTTTTCGCTGTCAGTAAGTGATTGGCATGGCCCATAGCTGTGGAGTAGCTGCCTCTTCTTTGCCTGTGTGACCCTACATGGTGCATGAGCCTGCCACAGTGATGCTGTGCTACTGCCATCGGCTTTCACCATCGCTATTATCACTGCTTGGAAGAATGATACAGGTAGCTGCACAGCTGCTATAGGTGACTGGCTGTGGCAGTTGTACATCAGACTGATACATGATCATATTGTGCAGAATGCAGCAGGCAGTAAATATTCTGCATGAAGTTGCAGAGTTATACTGAAGGGCAGCCCCAGACACATCCAGGCAATGGGAACAGGCTTTCAGCAAGCCAAACACTTGCCCAATGACTATCTGTATCTGGGACAGGGTGGTATTCAACAGCTCCTCAGTACTACTTGAGGTTTATAGACTGGTGGCATTAGCTAAGGTTCAAGTGGGTAGCCTGCATCATTTTAAAAAAGAGGGAAGGGAGACAAAACAAAAAGTTGGGGTGATTATTCAGTAGTACTTTTATCACTGTACAGATATTGAAATACCTATGAAGAACACTATAATGCTTTGCACTCATGAACTAGGTAACTATGAGGAATCCAGCCATGCAAGAAGAACTAGGGTGAGTTTGTTTGTCATATATAATGAGCACTGCCAGGATGCTGGGTTGGCATGTTGGTGTTGAAACCCCATATATCACACACTACCTAGCAAGTGATAGAATAGTAGACTTTCTTGTCATGCTATCTCTTCCTATGTAGTCCAGATGGGACTCTAATGGCTATGTGGGTGCAATTTATCTTACCAAGCACCTCAGAAAAGTTTGCATAGTACTGGATCAGTTTTGCATTGACACTGGGAAATAGATGTACTGATCCATATGTGCTAAGAGTATGATGAGGAACTGCTGAAGTATCCTCAAGGCAGAAGCCTGTGGGATACCCAATGTGCCCCCATTTTGGCTTTGGAAGGTCCTCTTGGCAAGTATAGTGAAGGTTATGCATACCATGGTATCCATATTCCTCATTTCATCTCATTATACCTTCATTTGCATGCAACTTTCTCAGACTGGTTCAAAGAACTGTGCCTCAGTGCATCTAATGTCTCTGAATTGAGCTATATCTGCATTTAGGTGCAGCCAGTGCAAATTCCCTGTACACCTAAGTGCAATGAGTATGAATACTGATCAATGACTATGTATATATGGTGAAATACATTGCCCCTTGCAAAATATGTAGGCAAAGATATGTCATATATGCCAGAATGTACACTTTTTAGACTATTTACTGATTTTTATTTATTTTTTGTACAAAACAAATGCTACAATTGTATTTGAAAATGGCATAATTAACATGATTTTATTTATCAAAGTATACATTCTGTTAGGAGAGCAGCAGAGTGGAATAGTATTGCTATCTTATAGCAAGAGGTTGTTTGCCTACCATAAAGGGTCTTCGTACCCTCCCTGTGTCTATGTGAGTTTTCTCTGATATTATGGTTTCTTCACACTTACCAAATACATACAGCATGTGACCTGGCATTCTTCAAATTGATCATAAGTGAACATACAGTGAGTGAGTGAGTGAGTGAGTGAGTGAGTGAGTGAGTGAGTGAGTGAGTGAGTGAGTGAGTGAAACTGTGCATTCTGCTATCAGGTGGCACCTTGTACAGAACAGGTTTAATGAACTGCACCTACAGGCTGTCTTAATACAGTCTAGTCTCCACAGTCTTCCCATAACCAGGTTATAAAAAGAATGGATGGATGGATGGATGGATGGATGGATGGATGGATGGATGGATGGATGGATGCACGGACAGACAGACAGACGGATGGATGGATGGATGGATGGATGGATGGATGGATGGATGGATGGATGGATGGGTGGAGGGGTGGCTGGATGGATGGATGGATGTGTGGATGGATGGATGGTGGATGAATGGACAGATGGATGGATGGATGGATGAGTGGATGGATGGATTTTTTTTTTTTTGTGTTTGTTTAAGCTGGTCATATCTCAGTTCAGGGGGAAGCTACATTTAATAGGGGTGGGACAGGAACTTTATGTTGGAAACTAGTGTATAGTTCCAAAAATCTGATCATACATCTGCTTCTTACTGTTCAAGATAAAAAATAGCAATTTTCTTTATGTGCTGCGAAGTAAAAAATGAAAAAACTAAACCGAGTTCTGTATGGGACATTTAGTTTCATGAAATTCAGTTGCTTTATATTACTTTCTGATAAACATTAAATAAATGTGTACTATTTTCCAGTCTGAGAAGAGTGGCTTAGAAACCTCTGATATTGTGATACTTTGGGTCAGTTAAGTGAAATCAACATATGCAAATATTATTACATTGAAATTGTAATGGAAAATAACTAGTAGCCTATGTTCCGTGTAGGAAGCATGAAACCCAGAAAACTATGAACCTTTTTTTCTTTGCAAACTATACATTTTCGTTATAACCTATAAATTATTATTATTATAAACTATTTAAACTATAAATATTCCTTCTCCCTTAACTAACATGGAAATCTGTTAGTTTCCAGTATATCCATCCATTTATCCATCCACCACCCCTTTTCCCAATTTGCATGGTTGGGGTGTCACAGTGATGATCATCTGGAGCCAAGGTTTAAATCACTGGCTAGTCTGTATCATTATGTTGTGCATGCATTTCACATTAAATGGCACAAGCAGTTGTTTTTTTCCAAATAAAATACATTGTTCTGATACACACTGCTCTGTTCAAGGTGCAAAGTTGTTTGCATTTGGTCCGTAGCATTCCATGCACAAGGTCGTCATGCTTGGTTTTGGGTACTGCATAAATCAGAACAAACTGACATAATTCAGTAACAATAGCACAAAACTCATATCTGTGGAACCGTGGAGTACAAGAAGGAGAGAAGAAAGCTGAAAATGACATGTTAAACTATAAATTTTACAGAATTATTTAAAACTGCAGGCATTTGTCAGAATAACACTGAATGGAAGTTGTATCCTATAGGGTAACTAAATTTAATATGATAAAGGCTACTGTTTCCTTCACGCAATATTTTATTGGTAGGACCTTTAACTACTACCTGCCTAAACTCTGTATTCTGCAGTAATCTGAGAACTTTGATAAAATCATTCCATTGCTATGACAGAGGAAAAATTCTCATCCATTTAAAAACAGAATTATATTCTTATATGGCTTCTTCTCATTAAAGCTGCTTTATTAAAAATCACAAAAAGTATCTGTTTGTTACATATTACCTCAGAATCATTTTCAGTGCTACTTATACATATGCATCCCTTAGGCACTGAAACCACTCAAGTACAAATTTGTCAAAACACATCTAGAAAAGAGCTAAGTTCCTTGTAGAAATTGAAATTTGTTTTGCTTTATTCCCTGCTTGAACATGCTTAAGATGTCAATGCTTCAGGAACAGACTGCATTCATTAGATGAGAAGCATGCTAATGCATTTGAGCTGCTGTTTTTATAAAAAAAAAAAAAAAACATTTGCTTACTTCAGACCTGTAAAAGATCTCTTTGGCTCAAACACGTGACTTTGATAAACTGATTTCAGATTTTTATAGTACTATTAAAAATCTTGAATAAATGATGAATAATGGACACTTTCAAATGATTCTACACATCTACAAAGTGTGTAATAGGTGCATTGCATCAGTGCCTTAAACTGAGATTCCAGAAACTGTTAAGTTATAAAACAGTAAAATATTATTGATTCCCTTGCAATAAATTTGTTTTTGTGGAATGCATTGTTTCCATGCTTCCGTAATATACCAGTAATGATCTACAGATATTCATAAATTTCAAGCTCTGCTGTTTATTTTAATTACCTCCAACTGTAGCAGTTTTGTTATGTATACACTCTGCATTAAGAGAAGAAAAAATACCCATAATAATCAGAGACCAGCTAAGTTTACATCATACCTGGAAGCCTGGCAATCTGCCAATGGAGAGTACAAACCCCAGCAAAGTATGGGATTCAAAAAATGTGATGCACCCTGTTTAACATGCTACAGTCAAGTCAGTCACTCAAGTGATAGCATACTTTCCACTGATGCAATAAGAGCAGACGGTTGTAGGTTCTATTCCCTCCCCTGGTAATGGGATTCATTTTTTTCCATTACTGACACTGTAGGGCAGCAGTGGGGCTACTGCACTCCTGAATGTGCCATCCTTCAGACGGGATGTTAAACCAAGGCCCCATTTATCTGAGATGGCGGTAGCTTGAATGGATAGCAAACAATTCTATGTAAAATCCCCCCATTCAGTATAAATACCACCTTAGGTGTCCCCTTAAAAGAGGTTGCTGGCCATGGAAATGGTAAATAAAATAAAATAGTCTGCATGTGAAACAGTGAGGTATTTTCCTTATTCATTTTTAATGTTTAAATACAATACCATATTACATACTGCATTTTTGTTTTGCTGCCAATTTCTATAGTAAAGACGAGATGCATAATAAATGGAAGTAGCAGTCTGAAATGTTAGCTCAAACACTGAGACTGCTTGCAGAATTTATTGATTACGGGGGGGTTAATTCTTTCAAATTTTTACATATTTATAGACCAAATATAATGCAGACAAATTGTTTCTCTACTTTTGCTGTGATAAACCATCAGATTGCTTACTTAGTGATGAAAACTGCTTCAGGCCACCCCAACTCCACCAATCATGGGAGTACCAGTCCAGAAGAACTTCGGATCTACTTCTAATTTCCGAATGGCCACTTCATCGGACAACAGAACATAGAGATGATATTGCTGAAAAGTTAATTTTACAAACACCCGTATCACCATAATGTAAGTCCGGGAAATTAACCACTTGGCTACTAACACTTTAAAATGAAACCGAAGTAATTCAAACCCACCCAAGTGGGAGTCACTTTAATCACCACACCCCCCATGCCCCCTAACTAACTATACCAACTCCAAGAACGCACTATACTGGAGAAAAGGGCAACATTCACCATTGTGACCAAGTGGTTACTTTCCCAGAGTTACATTACTGTGATCTGGGTGTTCACAAATTTTACTTTTCAGCAATGTCATCTTGATGTTCTGTCATTCAATGAAGTGGCCGTTTGGGAATTAGAAGTTGATCCAGAACTTCAGACCTATCCTTGAAGGATAAGCTTTGTGAACTAACAGAAATTTTCAACCTGAACTTACGGGATATGGCTACCCTGAAATGTACTACCAGAAAGAACAAAGAGGTTATTGAAACTTTGGTATCAAAAACTGTTTTCTGAAACCAGCGATTACAGTACAGTCATCTTGGCTGCAAAGAACCCAAATCCAAGTGTAAGGTCATTAGGCTGTTATTAAACCGTCACAGGAGAAAATGGAGAATCTTGAAACAGACAATTTCAGAATAATCTGATCTTTGTTGACTTGATGGATGGGACTGTGAGGAACCTTATGTCAGAACTGAAAGAGAATAGACTGAAACAATCACTAAGCTTGACAAGAAAGATCATTACTGAATGCACACATAGACCACTGAAGCCCTGCCAGGACCAATCAATTTATTTACCATATTATATCATAAAGGGTTGGGAGGGTGGCCTAATGGTTAAGGTGTTTGCCTTGCAAAGATAAGGTGCTGGGTTTGAGTCTCACAAGGGATAATTGGCTAGGCTTAAAATGACCCGAAAGGGCAGTTAGTCTAGTACTAATCTATGAACCTATGAACCTATATTTCACCTGCTAAAGCTGCAGGGATAATGAGACACTATCAGATGTGACAGATTAAGCGATTTCTGTGAAGTCAAACTATTTCCTTAGTAAGAAAGTTATACTACAGTAATAACATGCCTACAATGTTTTTTCTTCCTAGCAATATTTTCCCTAAAATGGCAGAATAAATGAGTAAGTTTTGATTGTCTGGAGTTTAACTTTGTGAATGAAGAATGAAGAAGCAAGTAGCTACCAGTCCTCAAAGTAAACCTAATGAGTGCCACATTAAGGTCACCACAGTACTTGGAGAGTTTTCTGCCATGCCAGAGGCTAACACCCTTCAGTATTCTGTCCCGAATTGACTATGAAACTAAGACTGCATTTCCAAGCCATCAGCATCCACTATGGCTGCTGTGCAGTTACTTGCAGTCCCAACACAGAATAGATTTGTTTCTCTGGAAAATGAGAAGGCCTAGAAAATGGGCAATGTGAACCCATAAGTGGAGGAAGCAGAGGAATCAATCAGTGACAGTAAACGTTTCAAGCATATGTCACTACCGATTTTTTTTACCACTAGCCTGATGAAAAACATGAGCTAAGGTACACAGAAACAGAAGATGGGTAAACTTCAGTGGACAGAACTTGAGATATTGATTCTACAGTTTGCATATCTTTCTATGAGTCCATGGGACTCTTTCTATGCATAATTCAGAAGTTAACTAGAAATCAGTTTGCAGTAGTGGTCATTATGTCCTGACATTTTATTTCATGCTTTTTGTGAGCCTTTCACGTTTTTCTTTTTTGTCTGCTACCCAAGGTTACTTAGTAATGCTTTGTGTGACAGGCTTATCAGCTTATTTAAACCTAGTATCTAATGGTCTTCTTGAATTGTTAGGTCAACGTATAAGTGTGTGTGTGTGTCTGTGTGTGTGTGTGTGTGTGTGTGTGTGTGTGTGTGTGTGTGTGTGTGTGTGTGTGTGTGTGTGTGTGCGCACGTGTGTGTGGGAGTAATGTGCTTGCAAGTTTTAAATGCAGTGTCATTAAATGTTAGAACATTAATTTCAAAAGTAAGTGTAATGTGTTAAACTTATTAATTATGTAGATGAGGACAGACAACATTATATTACAGGAACTGAAAAGAACTAAGAAGCACAGAAGATGCTAGTATTCATTTCTTGGGAAACCAGTATAATATAACTTAGCAATATTATCTAAATGAAGAGCTGTGATTTTCTTGTGGCAGAATATGTCATAGAGTATGATACTGATAAAGGCAGATGAGTGCTTCTCGGGGTACTACAACAGAGGTAAGAGGCTTTCTTTTCTGGGTGGTGTACGTAGTCCAAATCCTGATGTACTTGAGTTTTTCAGGGATTTCCCTAATGATGTACATAAGTCTAATGATCAGAACAGACCAATACTTATACAAGGAAACAATAACATAGCTTTAGACTCTACCTTAAGACAGATCAAGTTTTCTACTGAATAATGTGCCCAATCTGAAATTATCTTGAATGACAATTTAAACTATTGCAAAGATGCAATAATATAGCAGTCTCCACTCTTAAGGGATAAGACTGACTTCCCTTCCTTGTTATTTGTGAAAAATGAAAAATAAAAACACATAAACATCACAATATTAAGCAACAGGAATAAACAGTCCACAACTTCAGATGTTAATTCTTCTTCTGTGAATGTACTGAAGAGACAAACTCAAACAGTCTTAGTCACCAGCTTTAATTTATGGTAAGCACTTTTGTCAACCAACTGGACTTCTTCCAGATGTGGAAAGTTCACCAATTAATATTAATTGCCAATGTAATGTAGTCCTTGCCGGCATTTAATTACGTATCTGAATATATGTTACTGTATGTAATCCAAACTTCCTGAGCAGATGAGTGTTGCTGCTGCAGACGTCGGTAACTGTCAGTGTCCACACCACCTCTAATTATTCCAGTGCCATCATTGTCTGTGTCATAGTCATCACCACAGATGGAGATTAGACATTCTTTATCTGGTATTAATAGCATAATATTTGGAGCCCCCCCCCCCTCCATCCTGGAATTGGCAATTGCATTCTCTACTTCCTTGCTTCTAGCATAGCCTACCAAATCATTTGCCCTCTTCTCTTATTGTATTTAATGTCAGGTTTCTGTCACCCACTGCATTAATGTCCTGAATAACTTAATGTCAGGCTTTTGTGTCCTTTCAGCTTGTTTGGTCCCCCTTTACTAAACAGGCATTTCCTATATATCCTAAGGGGTGCCAAGAGGATGAGGATAAGCTATTCCTCATGGCTGAAGTTGTCCTTTATCTGCCTTGATACCATGTTTTGCATCATTAATACACAGGAAAAAGGCCACAGTCATACACTAAAACTTTAGATGTAATCATTACTCAAACTACACAATACTGAAAGTGTATCTGCCATTCATGTATAAAAAAGTTAGGTAACACAAATCCCTTAATTATATACACACACAAAATCTCAGTCCAGCCAAGTAAAGTTGTGCTATACCAATGTCTTTAGTATCATAAACACATTCAGAACAGTAAAGCAATCACATTTTTTAGCAGATTCATCCTCCTATCCTCTGCTATGTAACACAATGTGTGAATTTATTATGTGTATTTTCTCTTTTGTCTGTCCACCTCCACCACCTTTTTTCTCTGGTTTTTTTGTTATGTTAAGTATGCATTCCTTTGTTCTCGATTATTTTCATTCTCCTCCATTTATGTTTATTTTTCACAAATGCAAACTTCTCTGGAGTGGCCCAGGCATGTGCCACCCAGGTTGGCACTCACCATCTGCCCAACCAGGGGTGTTCTTGCAGAGTTGGGGAAGTGGCATCAGTCCTCAGACACCATGGCTTGTGGCAGTTTGGCAAGCCTAAAAATACACTGTTTATTACAAATACTTGTGAGCGCTTTCGTTAGATAAAATACTCCTTCAGACAAAGATCCAAACAACACAATCTAACTTTATATGGGCCCAAATAATCCAATAAATCAATTAGGGATCATAATTAATTAATCATTGTGCTAAATTTTTAGCTTCGAATACACTCAGTATCATTGTCATAGATATTAAATGCCTATTACAAGTGAAAGAATAAATAATAAATAAACGTGTATAAACATTAAATTCCAATTACATGTATAAAATACACATAAATTATTATATTTAAAATTGTGAATAAATACTCAACGATTCCCAAATACATATGAGGCAGTCAATTACCATCTATTAAATTTCAGCATAACACATTAAAAAAACAGCATAGGTATTATTACCCAAAGTGCAACCTTAAACTAAAAGGAAGCAAAAAAAAAAGGCTTATATTAAAAATATGAACTGTAAGTCCATTTAAGTTAATGCAATCCTTGGTTAATTCTAAGACCGATACACAGGCAGGCATTACACTGATCATGAGCTACTATCTAGCAAGTTTAAGCAAGCACTTAATCGATAAAAATTCATTAAGCCCTGGTAAAATGTGTGCTGATGTACGGACTTGCCACATCAACTCACACTCCTCAAGTTTGAGATCTCATGGCCCTCCTCTCATGTTGTGTTCTATTTGTTGTAACACTACAAAACCAGACTTATGTGTGGGGTACTCCAAAATGTGTCTCGCTAGGGCATTAGTAGTGATATTTTTGCTAATACTATTATAATGCTCATAAATCCTTTGCTTGATCTTCCTCTCTGTTTTTCCAATGTAATAAGCTTCGCAACCCTCACATAAAGCTCCATAAACCTCTCCTTGGGTGTCACAATTAAACTTTCCTTCTATAAAATATGTTTTATCCCTGATTTTTACTTTATTTGTTGTTTTAATGTATTTACACTGGGGACACCTACAACACTTGGTCATGCCAATTCCCCGCTTGACCAATTTTTTTCTTTTCGACAAGATACTTTAGATTAGGTCCTCTCTTGAATGTCATTTGGGGTACCTGACCTAATTTTTCCTTAAGACTATTGTCCTCTATAATGAAAGTCCAATTTTTGGTGAGAATATGCTTAATGATTTTAGAGTCTAGAGAATATATTGTAATAAATCTTGTTCCTATGCTCACCTTTGGGTCCACTTCTCTTGATAATATAAGTTTATTCCATGCATCTTGGTCGGACTCATAGCCTTTATGTACAATAGGGCAAAAATGGCCTATTACCCTTTTATTATTTACTTCCTCGAAAATAAAATCAAGGAAACATGATGGATATCCCCTTTTAAGGAACATAGTTTTTAATAAGGCACATTCAGCTAAGAAGTCATCATAACTCGAGACCATCCTAGCTGCCCTAACTGCCTGCCCTTTAACTACCGCCTTTTTCTGATGGTACGGATGGCTACTTGTAAAATGCAAAAAGGCATTTGAGTAGGTAGGTTTACGAAAGATAGAGATTCTATATCTGCAGTTAGGGCTATCCTTACATAAATGAACATCCAAAAAATTAATTTCGGTCACGCACACCTGGAATGTAAATTCCAAAAACAGGGTAAAAGATGTGATAGCTGTAATAAAAGAGTCAATCAGGTCTACTTGTCCATTCCAGATAAAGCACATGTCATCTTGGTACCTTGTGTTCCAGGCAACATGTTCCTTGAAAAGTGGATTGTTAAATAAGAAAACCCTCTCCTAAAAGGCCATTACACAGTTAGCAAAGCTATTGCCGCATGGTGAACTCATCGCTATTCCAGTTTTCAATCCAGCGGGATAACTGCTATTAAGATGGACTTGAGTTATGATGACTTCTTAGCTGAATGTGCCTTTTTAAATCATATCCACCAAAAAACTTATGATGCGTTTTGGGTTTTGATTTTATTTTGTACCAAGCAACAATAATATGGAAGTGTGCCCCAATGTGCTGATTGAATAATCTGTGAAATGAACCAAGCAAGATGCATGGAATGAACTTGTATTATCAAGAAAAGGGATATTCAGTAGGCAGCAAGAACATGAAAGTTATTCATAAAAAAATTGACTTAAAACAAAAACTATATTCACCAAAGGAAATATCCAGAATACTTCCTTGATTAATAAACCGATAAAAAATTATAAACAGTAAAATCTTTATTTTGCAATGTGCCACATAAAGAAAAAAAATCGGTGTAGAAAAAAAAGGAATGAAAAGGGAATATCAGAAAACAAACGAAATGACATCAAACAGACGTAAAAAATTCAAGCTTGATAAAAAAAAAAATCAGGACAAACATTATTGAAAGAAGCTTAGTGTAATAAAAATAAAGTCAGAAGTGTATGTTTGAAATGCACTACAGTTACGTGTATGAAAAATTGGAGCATTTGAGATGGCAATCACCAGGTATAATTGATTGTTTATAATACAAATACATTGAAACAACAAACTAATGGCGGACACGCACTAGATGAAACATAAGTTTGCATTTCTGGTGTGATAACAAACTGAACTTTGGCATATCTTAGAGAATTCATGGCTGAGGGCCATTGAAAAAAAGGAGTATTAGTCAATTGAATTAACAAATAGCATTGATAATCCGGCAAAATAAAATTTTTGTGCGACAAGCTTAATTTGATCACATTCATACTGCACAGACGGAGGCTTCAAATCATGAACACAAACACAATCCGTGTAATTGAAGATCTCATCGCAAGATTAATTAAAATGGGTGTAATCCTCCTTAAGTGTCGCATTCAGCACAAAGCCTTTTTTTGCTGTCATTTTGTTTGCAAGGCCGCTGCTGGTGACACTTTTGGTTTGTTCGGTATAATGGCATCTTTTGTGAATTGATGAGATTTAATCGCAATTGGATTAGTTGATTTTTTTTATTTTTTGTCACATATATTAAGATTGATTTGTTTATACATAATTTTAAATTTAATATTATTGATATTATTTATTATTAATAACATATTTATTTTTATACAGTTTTTTTATATTTAATATATTGCATTAATTATAGCTTAAAAATTTTGTGTTTATGCATTGTTATTGTATTTATTTTAATGATGGATTATGCTTATAATGATATTGTATTGTGGAATTTCTTTTGTGAGGTTGTCTGGTTTGTTTACAGTATTCTGTGTAACATAAGCTGTCTGACAAAAACCACAAATTTTTGTGACCTGAAAGAGATTTGTTGTTTTTGATAACTGGCGGCTTTTATTTGTTTTGTTTTAAGTTTATTGTTATTTTAAAGTGGCAACAGTGTTTTAAGGTTTGTCATTGGAAGTGCTGGAACAAGCCAAGCCACATAACAGAGGGCCTCAAGAGCTGGTCCTCAAGACTTGATGTCAAATGAGTTGACAGATGGATTTAGCCCGTGACCTCCTCCAACCTGTTCACAACTCCTCAACATCAGATCATCCCATTGCCACAGCAAAATTAACCAAAAACTTTTTCATTCTGTGAGATGGGGACAGCCTGGACACTTCTTCAGCCCTTCTCCCCTTATCATTTTTTCTACACCCTTTTACCTACTTCCCATGCAAATGACCCTATTATATAAAAAAAAAAAAAAGAAAAAAAGAAAAAAACAGTACCCAAAAAAAAAAAAAATTTCCTTGAACACCATCCCATTCCTTCCCTCCTTCTTCCACCAGCACTACCTTCATGATGAGTTTCATCTGTATCTCCCTTTTTGTTCGCAGTTTTACAATCTTTATTCCACTCTATTGAAACCATAAGGGAAATCTTTTAAGGTCCTCTTCTTACTCTATTTATAAATCTCTTTTTTTTTTTTTTATTTTTATTATAATTAATAAAAGTTGTACAGTCAGCTGCTTATCATAAATTTTCATAAACAGTCCTGCTGTATCACATCTGTCCCTGTTAGCTGAAAACAAAAAATAATATAAATACCGAAGAAAACGCCCTTTAAGTTTAACTTTGTATGTGTTTTTTTAAGGTATACTTGTATGTTGTATCTTGCCTCTGTGTTAATCTTGGGTTTTCAACTCTCTTATTCACTTTTCCTTCTTATTTCTTAATTACTTTAATAATTTTTGCATAGTTTTTTTGCATATGCATTTGGCTCTTTAATAGTACACTCTGCTGTGAGCGACCAACTCATAGACACCACCCACCCTTAGATCTCTTGAACAGGTGTTTATGTCTCCATTGTCCTGACATTGTGGATGTGGATGTGTCATAAGGAAATGATCTGCTGATCTCTGTACATATAAGCAGAGGTGAGATTGCCTGTTAGTATGATGACACAAGAAAAGAGACAGATGGTTTGCATAGGAAGGATTTAGGCCCCTGATTTTCATAGTAAGAAAGCAGTGTGGGTATTTAAGTTGTGTCAAACACTTGAACAGATGCATATTGAGAGATCAAATATCTACGTATAAAAGGGAGGGAATTTGAATTTTGCACCCTTGAGACATAAAACTCCAGCATCAGCCTGCTATACTAAAGCACTCTGTGGTGAGAATAAGGAAAATTAGTTTTCCTATAACATTTTCCCTGCAGGATTGCAATCCATTTCTGGGTATTCTTCTTTATTCCACACAAAAGAGTTTTTAACAAAAATCTTTATGTGGAAATTCGTTTCAAAACAGCTTTCTGATATGTAAACTAGTGATGCAAAATAAACAGATACCTTTAATGTTTTCTGAAATGCTTCCTATAAAAACTAACATATATGACCACATTTTGATGGATCAGAAACATGACAGTCTTCTTTACAGCAAGCACAACAACAACAATAATAATAATAATAATAATAATAATAATAATAATAATAATAATAATAATTACAATAAGGTAATGCAGCTGGAATAACACCTGGAACTTGATGGGTCTCTCATAATTCCTCCATACTAAATCTATGTCCTAACTCTAGTCTAAACTTAACACAAATAAGACTGAAGGACTTTAGTAAAATAAAACATTTAAAAGCAGTTCAGAATGCATTGTAGTGTGAAATATATCTGTATATCTTAATACCATATTGTAAAGTCAGGAAACAAAGCTTCTGTTTATTATCTTGCCTTTTATTATTGCTATCAAAAGCAATATAACATGTGATATGATGAGACTTGTTTTGTAAGCAATGCCAAAAAAGAGATCCATGACAAAAAATTAACAGGATGAGATAAGAGATGAAGAATATTTATTGATTATGGGTGAAAAAATAATTGTTCAGGGAACTGTGTTTCTGATAATTACACTACTGAAATATGCTTACTTAATACTGACATGGCATATGACATTTGGCCAGGAGTAGCATTCATGTAAGCAAAAGGCAAAAATTGCAGTGGAAATGGGTGATTTCTGGGGTTTTCCTGAAAAGAAGTAGAAGAAGAAACATGATGTTGATGAATCAGTGACATCTTGGGTGTTAAGGAAACTAAACATAACAATGAGCATTAGGAACAGTAATGCATTTCACTTACAATTTTGAACCCTTCCTGTGCCTCATACAGCACACATGTTCAGGTCCTACTGCTCATTCCAGCTGCCAGTCATCAATATACAACAGAAAAAGCAGTACAATACATGCTAGGTGATTAACTCACTGATTTTTATAATTGTCAGTCAGAGTTTTCAGAATAGCTATAATGAAAAAACTTGTATCCCACTTGTTTAAGCCTGAATGCAAACCAAGAAATTGGTGGCTACTTTGATTGGAAGTGGCATGTGGTTAGATGGTACTTCTGAGTCATTGTCTTGTAGACAGTGCTGGTGCTCTGAGAGGAGGACCAAATTACAACCATTACAATGTTTTCACAGTGCTGACTCACAGACATGAGAAAATGCACAGGAATTGTCTATCAAGCCATGCACTTTTATGACAGCACTTAATACTAGCACCATACCTCAAATCCATCCCATCACAGAAAATCTCTGACTGCTTAGAGCAACAATTTACCTGAATACTAATCTCTAAGTGCACATGAATCATTAATATTCCAGTCTGCATCCTTCTTTGAAGGCTCATGATTTCTGCTTTAGAAGTCACACCTGATTGTTTTCTAAACCAATTTCTCTTTTTCCCAAAAAATAACTCCACCCTCTCAAGCATAGCATTATTGTTATGTTTAATAAGTTTAATATCACCAGGATATTAGAGGCAGCCTTTACTTAGCAGCTCACCTGAAGATAATAATCTCCTAACAGTACAGTTTTCCTTACACTGCATTTAAATGGCAACACTAATGGACCATGTAGACACACAAATAAATTATTTGGATTAAAAATATCTGAAACAGTTTGAATTGTTCCATCTAAGCAAATAACTTACAGCATTCAACAGATAGTCATTACAAAACATTATGTTCGTCAAAATAACTGTGATTCTGAATTATTATTATCTGATTAGCATATGCATATTGCAGACACAAGTTTTTCTAGCAGCATGCTTACTAAATTTCATATTGAGCCTTAAATGTCAAGATGTTCTTTTCTTTTACAATACATTTTTAATTCAGAAAATGCACAACTTTAAGAAATCAAGCTTATTATTATAACTTTTCTTTTTTATAGGTATTCTGACCTTGCCAGCCCTTGCAAACCTGTTAAATAATCCTTGTTATTCTGTTAGAGTCATTGTGAATCAGCTCTAACATTATGTTCTACACAGCATGGCATCAGACAGCCAAATCTTGATAAGATTGCATCTGGGGCACACAACAGAGTTGTTATCCAGTACCTGAACATAGCCGGCTTAACAATGGCACTTACTGAATTAATGAGGGATGAACTGAGCATGGTTAAAAAATGAACTCTCATTCAATATATGAATATCAGATGTCATCTCTTGGGAGAAATTCAACTATGCAAATAAATTCACTGCAATCTAAAGGCTATTTACAGTATGCTATGGAGTGCAAGAAATCAGAAATACCACTTCTTATTTTGATTGAATCAAGTTTGGGATAAAAAAAATATGCCATGTTAAGGAAACCTAAAAAAGGGGCTTGAAGACAAATACGACTTGCCATGCAAGTTAATTCCATGTGTACTTCCATAAGTCAATATTCAAAAAGTCATTTACTATAAAAGCAACTAAAGAAACAGAAATGGTAAGTCCTTGAAGCTGAAACAAGTCAAGCTTCTATGCTACAAAAGAAACTGTAACAGCAGAAGTATAGCACAGACATTTTAAGTATTCCATTGCATTGCATAAGTTCTCAGATGTTTTTAAGTGTTAAATGCAGCTCACCATTTCCTAGCACTGTATGTGTTTAAAGTAAATCAAGTTATACAGTTTTCTTGCAGTAAATAAACAAATTAACAGACAGAGGGAAATGATCATTATTCAGAACTGTGTGCCAGCATTAGACTGTCAAATAATATAGTTTCTTGGCACATAGTATTACCTTTGCATTACTTCTTTCGTCTCCAGTTCTCTGATATCACTATTTCTGTCTTTTCATTACTAGTCAGCTCTAAGAGTCTTTCTATAAAATACTACTTTTTATATCCCTTCTAAACTCTTGTGACATCCATTTCCATTTATTGACTTTTCTCTTCATAGCATGCTGACCAGACAAAAACTTCATTGTATCTACAGGCTTAATTTATGATCAGAGATGAACTACTTGCAAATATGCGCATGCACACACACACACACACACACACACACACACACACACACACACACACACACACACACACACACACACACACACACAAACACAGAGACATGCACACACTCATTAAAACTGCTAGACAAATAGACTCCCTGCTATGCATTTAAAGGTTTAGGTGAACGTCTTGTATTTTTTTCTCATCCATAGCTACAAAAAGTGGGAGGAGACATATATTTTCAGTCCAGCTACTTACATATATATATATATATATATATATATATATATATATATATATACCATGTATCACCACCAATCCTCAGAAATACAAATGCGTCATTACAATGTCATGCAAATATCACTGAAACAAACTATATATCTTATGAATAACAAAAACAATATAAGACAAACAGTTGTAATTGCATGTAAAATTCCTAAACTCCCTATACAGAAGGAACAATACATTTAAAGATTATACCACTATGCTTTAACTATGAAATTCTGAAATTTTACCTTCATAATAGCTCAGTAGTACCAGAACTGGGGGTATAACTACCCATTTTTCAAAAAAGGTGCAATTACCTATGAAACTATGACACCAAATGGACAGGTTAATTCAAGAAATACAAAAGAAATTGGCTATGCTTAACATGGCCTGCAAGGGCAACTAGCCTAGAACTTACCTATGAACCTAAGAACCTGTTTCTATAGTGTGTGTGTGTGTGTGCGTGTGTGTGTGTGTGTGTGTGTGTGTGTGTGTGTGTGTGTGTGTGTGTGTGTGTGTGTGTGTGTGTGTGTGTGTGCGTGTGTGTGTTTATACCCTCATGCACATGTGTATACATGTGTCTGTGTGCTTTTTTATTTATCTTTTAATGCTTTATTGATATTATTATATAATCCTAACATCAGACTTAACACTTTCTTCTAGTCTTACAAACATTCTAATTTCTAAAGTGTAACAACACTCGGTACTATGGTGCAAAAACACTTAGTACTATGGTACAACACTCAGTACTATGGTAGAACAACATTCAGTACTATGGTGCAACAACAGTCAGTACTATGGTACAACAACATTCAGTACTATGGTGCAACACTCGGTACTATGGTACAACAACACTCAGTACTGTGGTACAACACTCAGTCCTATGGTACAACAACATTCAGTATTATGGTGCAACAACACTCAGTACTATGGTACAACAACACTCAGTACTATGGTACAACACTCACTGCTATGGTACAACAACACTCAGTATTATGGTACAACACTCAGTATTATGGTACAACAACACTCAGTACTATGGTACAACAACACTCAGTACTATGGTACACCACTCAGTACTATGGTACAACAACACTCAGTACTATGGTACAACAACATTCAGTACTATGGTGCAACAACACTCAGTACTATGGTACAACAACATTCAGTACTTTGGTGCAACAACACTCAGTACTATGGTACAACACTCAGTACTATGATACAACACTCAGTACTATGGTACAACACTCAGTACTATGGTACAACACTCAGTATTCTAGTACAACAACACTCAGTACTATGGTACAACACTCAGTACTATGGTACAACAACACTCATTACTATGGTACAACAACACTCAGTGCTATGGTACAACACTCAGTACTATGGTACAACATGCAGTACTATGGTATAACACTCAGTACTATGGTACAGCACTCAGTACTATGATACAACACTCAGTACTATGGTATAACACTCAGTACTATGGTACAACAGCATTCAGTGCTATGGTATAACACTCAGGACTATGGTATAACACAGTACTATGGTACAACAACATTCAGTGCTATGGTATAACACTCAGTACTATGGTACAACAACATTCAGTACTATGGTACAACAACATTCAGTGCTATGGTATAACACTCAGTACTATGGTATAACACTCAGTACTATGGTACAACAACACTCAGTGCTATGGTACAATGCTTAGTAGTATGGTACAACATGCAGTACTATGGTATAACACTCAGTACTATGATACAACAACACTCAGTGCTATGGTATAACACTCAGTACTATGGTACAACACTCAGTAATATGGTACAACAACACTCAGTACTATGGTACAACACTCAGTACTATGGTACAACAACACTCAGTAATATGGTACAACACTCAGTACTATGGTACAACAACACTCAGTACTATGGTACAACACTCAGTACTATGGTATAACACTCAGTACTATGGCACAACAACATTCAGTGCTATGGTACAACACTCAGTACTATGGTACAACAACACTCAGTACTATGGTACAACACTCAGTACTATGGTACAACAACACTCAGTACTATGGTACAACACTCAGTACTATGGTATAACACTCAGTATTATGGTACAACAACATTCAGTACTATGGTATAACACTCAGGACTATGGTATAACACTCAGTACTATGGTACAACACTCAGTACAATGGTACAACAACACTCAGTACTATGGTACAACACTTGGTACTATGGTACAACAACACTCAGTACTATGGTACAACACTCAGTACTATGGTACAACAACACTCAGTACTATGGTACAACACTCAGTACTATGGTATAATACTCAGTACTATGGTACAGCAACATTCAGTACTATGGTATAACACTCAGGACTATGATATAACACTCGGTACTATGGTACAACAACATTCAGTACTATGGTATAACACTCAGGACTATGGTATAACACTCAGTACTATCGTACAACACTTAGTACTATGGTATAACACTCAGTACTATGGTACAACAATATTCAGTGCTATGGTACAACACTCAGTACTATGGTACAACAACAGTCAGTACTATGGTACAACACTCAGTACTATGGTACAACAACACTCAGTACTATGGTACAATACTCAGAACTATGGTATAACACTCAGTACTGTGGTACAGCAACATTCAGTGCTATGGTACAACACTCAGTACTATGGTACAACAACACTCAGTACTATGGTACAACACTCAGTACTATGGTATAACACTCAGTACTATGGTACAACAACATTCAGTACTATGGTATAACACTCAGTACTATGGTATAACACTCAGTACTATGGTACAACAACATTCAGTGCTATGGTATAACACTCAGGACTATGGTATAACACTCAGTACTATGGTACAACAACACTCAGTACTATGGTACAACACTCAGTACTATAGTACAACACTCAGTACTATGGTGCAACAACATTCAGTGCTATGGTACAACACTCAGTACTATGGTGCAACAACATTTAGTGCTATGGTACAACACTCAGTACTATGGTACAACAACACTCAGTACTATGGTACAACACTCAGTAATATGGTATAACACTCAGTACTATGGCACAACAACATTCAGTGCTATGGTATAACACTCAGTACTATGGTATAACACTCAGTACTATTGTACAACAACATTCAATGCTATGGTATAACACTCAGTACTATGCTATAACACTCAGTACTATGGTACAACAACATTCAGTACTATGGTACAACAACATTCAGTGCTATGGTATAACCGTCAGTACTATGGTACAACGCTCAGTACTATGGTACAACACTCAGTACTATGGTACAACAACACTCATTACTATGGTATAACACTCTGTACTATGGTACAACAACATTCAGTGCTATGGTATAACACTCAGTACTATGGTATAACTGTGGTGGTGGTGCTGCAGTAGCGTTGTTGCCTCATAGCAACATGTCCCGTTTGATTTTCAGCTAGAGTGTCTTCTGTGTGGAGGCATACGTGAATGGGGCATGCCTTCGTTGAAGGTTGTGCATCAGGGCTGGTAACCCAGTACGTAAAAATCCACTACCAATCATTAGCAGACCAGAGTTCCGCTGTGGTGACCTCAAACCGGGAAAAGCCGAAAGACACAAACAAACTATGGTATAACACTCAGTACTATGGTGCAACAACTGTAATAATCAAACATCAATATTTTGCATTCTCTAGGATAGTCTATATGATTGAAAGACAGCATACCAATGAACAGCACAAAATAATTATTTTTAACATCAAATTTAATCTTCCTAGGTTGAAAACTGATAACTATTTACTCTGTATTAATCTTATTACCTCCACCCTTTCTTAATATTTTTATAATTATTCATAGTAATGCCTTTATCTTCTTTAGTAACACTTTTAACTAAGTTCTTCTCTCAGAACCATCTTGCTTTCTTCTCCTTGTTCTCCTTTTCCCTTTATATAATACAGTGCTCTCTACCCAGAATACCCTCGGTTAGCAAAAAGATAAAAAGGCAGTGGTATTGCCCTTTGACAATATATGCTTAAACACATGAGTCCACCTCTCCAGCTCACTCCTCATTTTGTTGCATATCATTTATCAGTTACTTTTCACCCTTCTCCTATATTGTTCTTACTGATTCCTACATCCCTCAAATGTTTCCCTTAGTACCTAAATTGCCTTTGTTATTCATATTATTACCTCAGTCCTGAAGGCATTGCTGCATTAAATTACCTTATATATTTGATACAACTTAAGTATACAATATTGTCACTGTGCTCCTACAGATATATGTTACAAGTCATGTATATGTCCCTTCTTTGGGGTGGGTAGTATCTTTTCTACTCAGCAGTTTTACCATAAAAAGTCAAGTGCGGAATTCTCCCTACTTTTAACAATAGCTTTCTAACAAGAAGATTTCAGTGTCTGACCTTCTGCCAAATAAAGTATAACAAGTTTGTTTGATATGAATATCAAATATAACTTTGAACAACAACACTAATATCAATGTATACTTATGGAACCAAAGTCAAATCTCCCTGCTGAGAAATCCTGCTGTTTAATTAAAACAAAGCATTGTGAAAGGTCTGAGACAGGTGTTGATGTAATGTGATTTCTGCCCAGTGCTCTGATTGCAAAGTGAAGAAATTCAATGAAGCGAGGGTAAATGGTGGGAGTAACTATGACTGTCTTAAGGTAGCCAAATGCCCTGTCATCTAATTAGTGATGACCATGAATGAATGAAAGAGATTCCCCACTGTCCCTACCTACTATCTAGTGAAATCACAGCCAAGGGAGTGGGCTTGGCAGAATCAACAGGGAAAGAAGACCCTGTTGAGCTTGACTCTAGCCAGTAGCACTCATTGTTTTATAAATGTCCTCCTCAGACATATAATTCAATTAGTTTTACTACTATTCATCTGTTTACAATTAATATCAGCATTCAACTTTCATCCCATATAAATGATTTATTTTTGTTGGTAGTCCTAGTTGGCTATACTGATTCTTATGTTTAGCAATTTGAAAAGGCAGAGAATCATGCATTTTCATACTTGAAAACATAAATTGTTCAGTCTTCTTTTCAGAATAAACAGTGTTTTGTGCACATTTTATAGAATTATCCGCTACTTTATTTGGGCTGTGTTTTCCTGACTAAATTTAGATCCACTGTAAGTTTGAGTTCTCAACCACTAGCAAACAAGGAAAATGAGCAGTCATTTCAAATTGAAAGTAAATCTTCTTATACGTTTTGTCTATTTGTTTAAATAGAAATCTTCACTTGTTCAACATTTCCTTGAGTCATTCCTATCTTAACAAGTCTTTAAATAACAGTTACTTTTATATATCTATATCTATATATCTATCTATATGTGTGTGTATATATATATATATATATATATATATATATATATATATATATATATATATATATGTATGTATATGGCTACACTATGTAATCCCAAAACACTGAAATCCCGAATTTCAATATTTCAAAATTACATAGCCAAAAACACTAAATACCAAAACCCCAGGAAGAGTGAAATTCAAAATCCCGAAGCTCAGAGATGTTGAATTAACGCTTCTGGTGGTGCGATGTATGAATGGATGTGTGGAAGTTTAGGTAAGTATGCATGTGTAAGTGTGTTGGTTAGGGGCTTTAGTGTGTGTCAGTGTGTGTTATGACTGTGACATGTGTATGTGAGGGACTTTAAAATGTGTGAGTGTGAGTTTCCTTTGCGTGTCTGTTTGCGCAATCTCGGAGTTAGAATAATTAAGTAAGGGGGTGTAGAGTGTGCAGCCCCCTACATGGGGGATGCAGGCGGGCCTGTCCCCCTGCTTATCTGTAGTGTAGGATTATATATATGATTGTGGGGGGAAGTTGTATGTATGTGTATGTATGTGCTGTATGTGTAGTTTACATTCGGGATTTTAAATTTCGTGGTTATGGGGTTTCAGGATTTAGTATTTTGGTAGTATTTTCGGCTATGTAATTTCAAAATAATGAAATTCGGGATTTCAGTATTTTGGGATTACATAGTGGACCTATATATATATGGCTGTATATATATATATATATATATATATATATATATATATATATATGTGTGTGTGTGTGTGTGTGTGTGTGTGTGTGTGTGTGTGTGTGTGTGTGTGTGTGTGTGTGTATTTTCCAAATATTTATGTTTATTCTGTCAGTACTGCTCAAATTGAACTATAATACTGTGATATGATTAATTTCTTCCACATCTGTAACATAGTAAACCATTCTTTAAACAACATTTATATTTTGCAAACATTTGTTTCTCTTTTGTCAACACTGTAAATAGTTTTCTCCACATCCATAACAGCAAACTTTTATGTATTTATATGTATTAACTGTACATGTAGATGTAATATAATACTAATATGATATATTATTGATTGTTTAAACTCAATTAAGAACCCTCTAATCCTTTTTTTATATATAAATGCCATTGCATGTTTTACATCCATCTAAGCTTCCACCAACTCATGCAGGTCAGTTTAATGTCTTATCCAAGGGATATTACCTCATGAGTGTAGCGCTCCCTTATGCTATACTCTAGGTGTCAGTTTTGGAAGATGATTCCAAGCACCTATAGTGGACTACATCTCTCAGACTTCTGCTCTAAACATCAAAGGTGAGTGTCTTATCTCTTCAGCAGGGATATTTTGTGATTGTCTTTAAGAAATGCATTCTGGCAATAAAGTACTACATGCTTTGGAATTCTAGTTCAAGTCGCAGCTCTTCTTAAGCTGGAACTCCTTAACCTTGAGCATCTCATCAAGGCATCTTTGACCAGTAGCTGGTAGTCTGGAGAGCCACAGGCAAGAATTCACAATGCCAAGGGCCTAGCTACATGTATCCAGGCCAGGTCATTCTCCTTTCATAAATCATCTGCTTGGTTGAAGCTCAGAATTCCGCCTACAACTGTGCACAAGTAACCTTTAACATGAGAACGCTGCATTAAAAGCTTTAAAATACATAAATGAATAAATAAGTAAATGTTATGCACATATTTATGGATTACAGATATGCAGTGCTGAATGCACAAATTTTAACAATAATTTGGAGAAGAACCACACATTTATATTATTTATATTATAATTTAAAGGTGGCAGATTTTAGTTGCTTTCTAGCTTCTTGAATTATATTTCAGAATTGTTTATGAAATTATCATTTCAGCATGTGATGCTAAAATTCTCAGTCCTTTCATGCGAAAAGGCATACTTACATGTGGATGTGAAATGATAATAGCAGCATTAAATATATGTAGTGCAATTGTGCCTTAAGTGTACAAATCTTGTAACATAGTAGCTTACTGTTTTTAAATGTGTTAGCTACAATTCCTTCAGAACAATCATCCAGTTTATGATTTCGGAGTACGCTGCACTTACTCAAGCATTTTGACAGTATAACAGTCCATAAAGTGCTCTATTGTCCAGGTTCCAAGGTATGCTAAATTATTGTTAAGGTCCTATAATTGCTAAACTGAAATGTGCACATGGATGAACTTGAGGGCACACACACTCACACACACACACACACACACACACACACACACACACACACACACACACACACACACACACACACACTCCATATGTCCTATGTATGTGTGTTTTTGGTCTTAAAATAGTGTACAAAAATATTGTTTACAAAAAAATGAATGCTGTTGTATGTCACCTATAATCAGGTTTATCACTGTCTTACTCGTATGCCATTGGAAACTAATTTTTTTCTGATATTAAGTGACTGAATCACTGAAATACACTGCGCAAAAACATTATACTGCTACAGAGAAAAAAGTTAATTTCCCCAGAATATACAGATATAAAAATGTTGCTGAAAGAGTTATATTATAAGAAGTTGCATCTCCTTTCATAAGTATTTTGTCATTGTAGGTTATTATCCTTAATTATGAGACATTACTGATTTAATGTTAGACTACAGTGAATGCCTTCTACTCCTGTAAGACACTACCAGTGGTGTACAATGACCTGCAATTCTTAACTTCAAAACTGAAGCTATGGAAATATTCTCTTGGACCAACATTTTTCGCAGTTGTATTGATTCACTCATGTGTAACCATATGAGAAACAGCAATAACCTATGACCCAAGGGTAATCAGGTGGGACTACACAGGAATAATCCCCTGTCCTCTCACCAAGAGCAAGGCATATGTGTGTTATTACAAGCCATAGTATACCTTAAAATCCAATATCCTACAGTCTCATGGGACTTTACAGCTTGGAATTCAAGCAGCAATACACTATGCAGTCACACCCAATGTTCCCGCATACTGTATTATGCTTTTTATTGCAGTACAGAATTTCAATTACCTAATAAGTTTAAATATAATGCATTTTTTTGTAAAATATTATACTATGTAGACAGATTTCTACTATTTGTATCCTTTTACAGGCCTAAATGAAGGCTTTGATGGGTACCATAAGATACTTTGGATGCACTGTCATAACTGTATAAAATGCCTTTTTTTCAGAAATAGTTAAATGCAATGCCTATCTGGATATTCACTGCATGATTTAAGTCTGAAAACTGCAAGAGTTGGAGCTGTAAAGGATATGAGATGTTAATAACCATGATAAGCACAACAGATCTGCCTTGGCTTTTTACAACTATTGCATGCATACAGGGACTTTGAACAAGGCATTTAATTAAATAATATCTAGCACCAAGCATAGTCATTCCTAAAAAAAAATAAATGGGTAAATGGGTACAGGAATACTTAGTCAGCATTTTAGTTTAAATGTACTGAATAATGGGTGTGAGTTCTGCATATTGATACTCTAATTAACAACTTGTGAATGCATTGTTGAAATATATGTATTTTTAAGACCCCTCCCTGCTCAGCAAATTATAAGAATTAATATTTCACTTAATTATTGAAAGGCAGGGAATATTAAATTGCCTTTTTTCTTTAACCTGATAAAATCAAAGTGTTTGACATAATATGTGAATTTTACAATTTTGGATTATATATAGAATGTCTTTAACAGCAAATGTTCTATGTATAGGATTCAAAAGATTTAAAGCAATTTCAGGGCAACTGAGTGTCTCATGGCTTTGTACACCTTGTCAGTACCCTCCTTTAGGTCCAGATATTTCCTTTATTATTATCTGCCTGTTATACTGAATTATAAATAGTGTATTTTACAAATGCCATATGTCTACAAGGTTTAATACCATTAGGATAGGGTTTGGTTCTGCTGACTCTGAATGTTCCATAGCTGATTCTATTGAATTCTGAGCCATCAAGACCAACATAGCTATGGCATTTAATTTGGTTGATATTTTTTAAAGTGAGAAAGTATAAAGAAACATTACATATAAGTAAAATAAATTACATCCTGGGATTCAATAAACTCCTTGTAGGCTACATTTAGTTTGCGTGGAGGTGAGCAGCAAGTGCCAGCATGCAATGCATATTAATTGCATGTGGCACATCTATGCCATAGCTGGCAACAATGTTAATGACAAGGAAATGGTGTGAGCAAATGCAGATATGAATTCCGTGTAAAGCAGAGCACCTACTGTCCGCAGACTTGTGTGGAATGCCACAGTGATCACCAGAACTTCACAGATAGCTGTCAACCTGTTAGTGCAACACATCTGCAATGCCATACCAGTGATTTGGCAGAAAACCAATATGTTATGAGGAAAAGATAAAATATAAGAGATAAAAAGTAGACATTCTGCACAAATCAGGACAGTTTAGAGTATTTTTTCAAGCACTTTTATTGAATTATCACTTTTACATTTGTATAAAAGTAATCAAACTATATTAATATAACAAACATTATACTTCACGTATAGTGCTATATACCATATAACTTAAGCAACATCTCATAAATTATTTAAGTCCTGCCTTATTTTTAAACAAGAAACATCTTAAGTGAACCATCATTTACTACATAGGCAATCATACATTTAAATAAATGAAAACAAACCACACCGACACAATCCTAGTTGCAAGCATTTTACATCACAAACCATGCTGACACAATCCTAGTTGCAAACATTATACATCACTTATAATCTACCCAATCTTTCTCACTCAAACATTACATAGTTCATTTAATTCCTGCCACTTTTTAAACCTCATTCCTCCCTTGTATGTATTGTTCCTACAATTCCCATTTTTCCTATGTAAGTTGATCCTATTCATTTCTAAAGATCTCATTTCCAGTTGTTTTATCTCTGTTTCTATATTCACTACTTCCAGTATAGTTGGTTTAAATGTTGATTTCCATTTTCTAGTAATTGCTTTTCTGGCAGCCAGGCCTTACCATGTCTAATTAATTCCAATTCTGTATCATAGCTCAGAAAAGTCATCTCCCTCATCAGACCAATCTGCCCAGCCAGTGTCTCCAACAGTGCATCCCACAGGGAATCCTTAAAAGTCCACCAACTCACCGCACTGCCAGAAAATATGTTCCCAATTATTGCTTTCTTCCCCTTCACACCTCCAACATTTTCTGACAGCCTGAGGAAAAATACCCCGGAGTCTACTTGGGGTATAAAAATATGTATGCAAACATTTCCAGGCAAAAATCCTAAATCTTCTAGATTTTGTTGCATGTTGTGGAGACATACATACATATATACTCCCATTGTTTTGTTGTGAATTGCTTTTCTAATCTCTCTTCCCAATCCTTTTTAACCTCCTTTGATTGATTCTTATAGTTATCATGCAATATTTTATATTAACGAAACAAAGTTTGAGCTCAAAAAGAAAACCAAGCCAGCTGGAGCCTGAACGCAGGTTTATTGTGTTACAAACAGACAGCGTTTTCACTACTCAAAAAAGGTAGCTTCCTCAGAGGATAAAAACACACGAAAACAACACCCTTTTAACTCCGCTCTGTAATAGGTTAACCATTACATCACTTCCTACAGAGCAGGAGCTTATTACAAAGGCATGAATTAAAACTACAAAATTACTATATCAAAACATGGCAAACAAAAAGTTTTATGTAAAATATTTTAAACAATTATTTAAAAATAATTGCGAAGTGTGCTAAATAACTTTTGTAAAGGACACTTCTCATGTGCCACTAAGCACACTAATATGATAATATATTGTTAAAAAAATTTGTGTTTAAAAGTGACAAGATTTTTATAACAAATTTACACAAAATCAGCTATTTAAGCCATCGAATGCTTCATAAAAACAAAGACAAAAGGGTGGTTAAATGTAAACTGTATGTAACCCATGTATCTGACCAGACACCTGATGCAGCTTGAAAGGCCCCAAAAGTTCCTCACCAAAAGGATAAAGGGTCTCAAAAATATGTCTTATGCTGCCCGACTGAAAGAACTCCAGCTTTATTCAGTCTCATACCGCTTGCTCAGAGGTGACCTGTGCCTGACATATAAGGCCATGTCAAACCCAGATTTGATGAATATGCTTCACCTCAAAAAATCTAGATCCCTCAGAACCACAAGGGCGGGAGACTTAAACCTTGACACGGTTATAAATAGAACGTGCTGGAGGGACAGATTCATCACCCAGAGACTCCCTATGCTGTGGAACAAAATCCCGGTACATGTGAGGCAGAGCACCTCGCTGGCCTTGTTCAAGAGGAATCTTGACCAATGGATGGGAGATCGCAGATATACCCCAGGGATTACTTCAGTGTCACTGCTTGACAGAGGCACAGAAAAATGATAGGCATAGTTTTTATTCAAACTAAAGGGGTGGCGAAAGCCACATAACTATGGGCTAGGCTTATAAATGCCCTTGGGCAGATAGCCTAGTATGAACCTATGAACCTATGAACCTATAAGTATGTATATATGTACAAGCACAACATGCGTGCTTCAATGTATAATTAGAATAATAATTAACTTTTATGTACTTATTTAGATGTATATTTTTTGTATACATCATTTAAATCTATATTTTTATGTCTATACATCATTGCACCCAAGCCAAATTAACCAACCATATTAAAATTGCAACACTTACAAAAAAGAACTTAAACAAAATGTTACAAAATCAGTATACTGGGTAATTAATACAAACCAGCAAGAGTAAATAGGTCCTAAACATTGTTAAAAACCTAGGTATTATGATAACCAAACTACCATACAAAAAGGTCAGCAAAAGCCAAAGGCTTTTAGGGCATAAAACCTATTAACCAACATATTAGTCCCTCAAATGTCTCATATATAAAATAAAAATAAAACGACAATTGCTAGTGCTCGGTACTGGATTACTACCTCATATAAGATTTCATCTTCAAGTAGGGGGCGATGTTACAACTCTCATTTAGGCCAGGATAATTAAACACATCTAATTTTAGTTGCCATAATAGTTCTCTAGTTTCTAATAAAATAGATGTAGGGCCACCTCTTACAGGTGTGGTTAAATGATCAATGCCCATGAACTCAAAAGCATGTCCTGGGTAAGCTACTGTATGTTTAGCCAGTGTGTTTTCACACTTGGCATTCTTAATGGCATAACAGTGCTGGTAAATCCGTTGTTTGAACTTCCTATCTGTCTTACCGACATAAAATCCGGGACAACAAGTACAAAAGGCAATATAAATGATAGACATCGTATCACAGTTAATTCTGTGATTAATATAAAATTTAGTGCTCGATATACTGAATGTACTCCCCGTTTTTATGTGGGAACAGAAATTGCATGATCCACATGTGAACGAACCCTTTGTTCTATTACATACTAGGCCTGACGAATGAGCTTGTAACAAATCTTTAATATTTTTACCCCTCCTGAACACTGTATAAGGCTTGTCACCCAATTTATTAGACACAGAAGCAATAGAAGATAAGAAGTACCAGTTCTTATTCAGAATATCCAAAATAGCTTTAGAATTCAGACTAAATGTCATAATAAATTTGCAAGGGGAATTTTTACATGCTGGTACTGCTGTTGAAACAGGAACTTCTATCATAGAAGAATTCATAGAAGTAACCAAATGTTGACCCCTATCGTTGTCTTCTTGAAATGACGGAGAAAGAAGTGGTTTATAAAAACCATTATTTCTCTTCGCAGTAACCTCAACTATCAGGTCATCAATCAACTGGTGAGGGTAGTCACGGTTCAAAAAAAGATCTCTCAGAAATTCACTTTCAAGTGAGAAATCCTTTGGATCACTACACATTCTAACTGCCCTCACCAACTGGCCCTTAACAATAGGTTTTTTCTGCTTAAAAGGATGACAACTGCTGTAATGGAGGAAGGAATTTACATAAGTATCCTTTCTAAAAATGGCAGATTTCAAAAAGCCAGTTGTAGTGTCCCTTAACAGTTTGACATCCAAATAGTTGACTTGCTTTGTATCAAAAAAATTTCAGAAATGGTGTCATTGAATTTAAAAATTCAACAAATGAATGTGCTAATATGGAATCACCCTTGAAAAGAATAAAGGCATCGTCTAAGAAACGTGTGTAAAACACTAATTTTTCTTTCCACTCAATGTTGTTAAAAACATAATGCCTTTCCCAATATGCCATAAATAAATTGGCCACCCCTTGTTTCTGTATATAAATGTCTCCTTCAAAGGTAAAAAAATTGGAAGACAAAATAATATCCAATAATTCAGTGGCAATATCAGTGTCCCTTTTAGTGGCCAAGGTCGAGCAGCAAAGTTCAATCCACTCGAGGGCTTCTTGGTGTGGAATGGATGTATATAAATCCACCACATCGATGGTTAAGAATTGATTCATCAAGTATCAAAGCATTCATATTAGATAGAAAAGACCAAGAGTCCTTACATATACTAGGGATGAGTTTAACATACTTGGCAAGCAGTGAGTCAATATATTTAGAACATGGGTATGTGATGGATGATCTACCATCAATCAAAGCTCTCATTGGTGGATCCCCAAGGTTCTTATGAACCTTATCACAGGTGTTTTGGGATACAATATGTCAATATAACCAAAAGTGTCTATGTCTATTCTACCAGATATAAACAAATCCCTGAAGTAGCCTCTTATTCTATTAGTACACACATTCATTTCGTTGATCGAAGATGATTCATAAGCAGTAGTATTTAAAACTCTGCACATTCTCTCAACGTTATCCATTTGTTCGAAAATAGCTAAGCCACCACCCTTATCTGGCTTGATGATTCTAACTGTAGATGCCCGCAATTTATTAAGAGCAGCCAGTTGGTCTTTAGAAATATTGAACAGGTTGGATCTAATATTGGTGGACTTAAAGTGTCTAATATCTAATTCGCATGCACTCTCAAACATTTTAAGGGCCACATGCAAAGGCGGATTAAACACACTTGGGAGCTTAAGTTTAGACGTAGAAGGTGCAGATGAATCATTAAACATTAATTTTACATTAAGCCTTCTCACATAACACTTCAAGTCCAACAATACTTTAGCAACATCACATTTTGTTGTTGGTACAAATGTGTTGCCTAACGCTAAAAGTTCTACCAGTTCAGGCTCTAAGGTAAGCGAAGAAAAATTATAAATGGTAAAGTCACCCCTTTTGTTTAAAATAATGTCAGGTGTCACTTTATTAGAAGGACAAGAACACAAAAGCTCTAATTCCAATTCGGATTCCTCCTCCGCTGTCTTTGATTGGTTGTTTTCCCTAAAAAAACTTGGTCTGTATTCGGGTCACTATCAGAAGTGGCACCAAAGGTAGGGGTAAACATTTCATTATACCCACCATTCTTCTCCTGCCTATTTCTATTTCTATTACTTCTCCTCAAAGGGGGGTTATTACCACCATTGGTATTATGACCCCTATTATTGCTAGGGTCCACAGTGTCAGCGACTTCAGTTATATCCGAGTCAGCATCCCTCCTAGGGGCCTGAACAGTAGTACATAAATTAGGAAAAACCTTGTCATTAGTGTACGCCAACCTGTCCCTATATAATTTCTTAGATTTGTTTGTTTTAAGTTTGACCATGTATGTATCAATGCTTGAAAAAATACGAGCATGGTCAAACTTAAATTGCAAAAAAGCCCCATCAACCTTAATTTCCTCATCTAAAAGGCAGACTTCTTTAGTTAGTTCTTCAATGCTAATAGTGTAGTGCTTCACAAGCAATTCAATCAATTGTAAACCTTGTGTTTGAAACAAAACTTTCAAGTCAGGTAAAAAACTTGTACTGTTAACCAGATTTGATGGAACAAAAGTGTTCCTAAGACCTTTAGGGACAATGCCCTCATTTAAACACTGCTTGAAGTACGCAACTTCAAGCTGCAATTTCCTTAATTTGAACGTTTTAGTGTCCAACAGTTTTAACTTGTCTGATACAGTCATTATACAGTTAGAAGGGACAGCATTATTCCGCACCGACGTGCTGTCAGTAACTGGTTTAACAAACTGCATAAAGTCACCTGCATTATGAATCCATTCGGTAATTGAAGCCACGCCAATAAGTGCATTATTTCTCTCATTCGAACAAATGGATTACGTTGAGAGAATGTGCAGAGTTTTAAATACTACTGCTTATGAATCATCTTCGATCAACGAAATGAATGTGTGTACTAATAGAATAAGAGGCTACTTCAGGAATTTGTTTATATCTGGTAGAATAGACATAGACACTTTTGGTTATATTGACATATTGTATCCTAAAACACCTGTGATGTTTGGCATACCCAAGGTTCATAAGAACCTTGGGGATCCACCAATGAGAGCTTTGATTGATGGTAGATCATCCATCACATACCCATGTTCTAAATATATTGACTCACTGCTTGCCAAGTATGTTAAACTCATCCCTAGTATATGTAAGGACTCTTGGTCTTTTCTATCTAATATGAATGCTTTGATACTTGATGAATCGACCAATTTCTTAACCATCGATGTGGTGGATTTATATACATCCATTCCACACCAAGAAGCCCTCGAGTGGATTGAACTTTTGCTGCTCGACCTTGGCGCCACTAAAAGGGACACTGATATTGCCACTGAATTATTGGATATTATTTTGTCTTCCAATTTTTTTACCTTTGAAGGAGACATTTATATACATAAACAAGGGGTGGCCATGGGCTCCCCGTGTGGTGCAGCAGTAGCCAATTTATTTATGGCATATTGGGAAAGGCATTATGTTTTTAACAACATTGAGTGGAAAGAAAAATTAGTGTTTTACACACGTTTCTTAGACGATGCCTTTATTCTTTTCAAGGGTGATTCCATATTAGCACATTCATTTGTTGAATTTTTAAATTCAACGACACCATTTCTGAAATTTACGTACCATTTTGATACAAAGCAAGTCAACTATTTGGATGTCAAACTGTTAAGGGACACTACAACTGGCTTTTTGAAATCTGCCATTTTTAGAAAGGATACTTATGTAAATTCCTTCCTCCATTACAGCAGTTGTCATCCTTTTAAGCAGAAAAAAGCTATTGTTAAGGGCCAGTTGGTGAGGGCAGTTAAAATGTGTAGTGATCCAAAGGACTTCTCACTTGAAAGCGAATTTCTGAGAGATCTTTTTTTGAACCATGACTACCCTCACCAGTTGATTGATGACCTGATAGTTGAGGTTATTGCGAAGAGAAATAATGGCTTTTATAAACCACTTCTTTCTACGTCATTTCAAGAAGACAATGATAGGGGTCAAAATTTGGTTACTTCTATGAATTCTTCTATGATAGAAGTTCCTGTTTCAACAGCAGTACCAGCATGTAAAAATTCCCCTTGCAAATTTATTATGACATTTAGTCTGGATTCTAAAGCTATTTTGGATATTCTGAATAAGAACTGGTACTTCTTATCTTCTAATGGTTCTGTGTCTAATAAATTGGGTGACAAGCCTTACACAGTGTTCAGGAGGGGTAAAAATATTAAAGACTTGTTACAAGCTCATTCGTCAGGTCTAGTATGTAATAGAACAAAGGGGTCGTTCACGTGTGGATCATGCAATTTCTGTTCGAACATAAAAACGGGGAGTACATTTAGTATATCGGGCACTAAATTTTATATTAATCACAGAATTAACTGTGATACGAAGTCTATCACTTATATTGCCTTTTGTACTTGTTGTCCCGGATTTTATGTCGGTAAGACAGATAGGAAGTTCAAACAACGGATTTACCAGCACTGTTATGCCATTAAGAATGCCAAGTGTGAAAACGCACTGGCTAAACATACAGTAGCTTACCCAGGACATGCTTTTGAGTTCATGGGCATTGATCATCTAACCACACCCTTAAGAGGTGGCCCTACATCTATTTTATTAGAAACTAGAGAACTATTATGGCAACTAAAATTAGATGCGTTTAATTATCCTGGCCTAAATGAGAGTTGTAATATCGCCCCCTACTTGAAGTTGAAATCTTACATGAGGTAGTAATCCAGTACCGAATACTAGCAACTGTCGTTTGATTTTACTTTATATATGAGACATTTGAGGACTAATATGCTGGTTAATAGGTTTCATGTCCTAAAAGCCTTAGGCTTTTGCTGACCTTTATGTATGGTAGTTTGGTTATCACAATACCTAGGTTTTTAACAATGTTTAGGACTTATTTACTCTTGCTGGTTTGTATTAATTACTCAGTATATTGATCTTGTAACTTTTTTGTAAGTGTTGCAAATTTAAAATGGTTGGTTATTTTGGCTTGGGTGCAATGATGTATATACATAAAAATATAGATTTAAATGATGTATACAAAAAATATACATCTAAACAAGTACATAAAAGTTAATTATTATTCTAATTATACATTGAAGCACACATGTTGTGCTTGTACATACATACATACTTTACATAACACTTTACATTTAACCACCCTTTTGTCTTTGTTTTTATGAAGTATTCGATGGTTTAAAAGCTGATTTTGTGTAAATTTGTTATAAAAATTTTGTTACTTTTAAACACAAATTTTTTTAACAATATATTATCATATTAGTGTGCTTAGTGGCACATGAGAAGTGTCCTTTACAAAAGTTATTTAGCACACTTCGCAATTATTTTTAAATAATTGCTTAAAATATTTTGCATAAAACTTTTTGTTTGCCATGTTTTGATATAGTAATTTTGTAGTTTTAATTCACGCCTTTGTAATAAGCTCCTGCTCTGTAGGAAGTGAAGTAATAGTTAACCTATTACAGAGCGGAGTTAAAAGGGTGTTGTTTTCGTGTGTTTTTATCCTCTGAGGAAGCTACCTTTTTTGAGTAGTGAAAACGCTGTCTGTTTGTAACACAATAAACCTGCGTTCAGGCTCCAGCTGGCTTGGTTTTCTTTTTGAGCTCAAACTTTGTTTCGTTATTATGCAATATTTTATATGCTCTACTAATTATTCCTTTTCAATGGCAACTTGTGTTCTAGATTCTATTATAAACTCTACCAGTGCTGGTCTTTCATGTAAGACCCCCCCCCCATTTCTTTCTCTTTGCCTAAACTCTGATATCAGTCCCTGATAGGGAAGACAATCGCTAACCTGAAGTCCAAATAAATTCTTGGCATCTTCCCATTCTATCATCTTTTCCCTCCAGTTATTTGATCTCAGTACCTTGGCTCCTTTGCCAGTTTTCTCCAATACATTCCAGCCCTCTTTTGCCTATAGTCAGTATCCCTAACTGCAGTCATTCATCCCTATCAGCAGAATCTCCTTTCTCCATTCCTGCGTTGGGTTAGTTCTTAGTATACTTTCTGCTACATTATGGATATAATATTCTGTATGATTATTGTTATTCTCCTTAAAGGCCTGCATCCAAAATCCCAGTCTCTCCTTGTTTCTTGAGCTTCCCCCTGTTTCATCATCATCCTTTTCCACATTGACTTATAGTTTTCTGCTTGTGCTATGTATAGCAGTCTTAACTGTTTAGCTCTGAAATACCCATTCAAACTGGGTAATCCTAATCTGCCCTGTTCAACTGGAAAAAACAGTTTAACCCACTTGACTCTTGTTGTCTTCCCCTCTCAGATAAAGTCCTTTGGCTCTTTATTAATTGCTATCCATAACTTCTCTGGTTGATAAAAATATAGCTGACCTGTGTAGAAGACTAATGGGATTAAAAACATTTTAACTGCTTGTATCTTACTATCCATATCCATATAAAGAAACTTCCATTTTCTCAGTTTTTGTATTATCTTTTGTTTAGTCTCTTTCCACATATCCTTAGCTGCCACACTAGAATCATTTTAATCCATACTACTAAATACTTCATTTTATCATTTCCCCATAAATATGGGTATTGCTGAAACAATTTGTGTGTGGGAACATAATTTACCACTATTGACTTTGTTTTAGCTTCAGTAATTCTGTATCCAGAAAAGATCCGAAACTGTCTCAAAATGTTCCACAACACTGTAATGTCTCTTTATAGTCAGGTATAAAATGATGTCATCTGCAAACATAGCCAGCTTTTCTTGAGTATCATACCAATTATATCCTTGCATTTCTGAGTCTCTTATTTTCTTTGCCAATGGTTCTAAATATAATGCGAATAATAAAGGGGAAAGAGGACACCCCTACCTGGTTCCTCTGTTCAAGCAGAAATTATCGGAGAGGACCCTGCCCATGTTAATTTTCACCTTCAGTCCCTCATATAGCCTCCTAATCAGCCTTATCATTTTTTTCTGGAAATGCAAATGCTTCTATTGTCCTGATCACAAAGTCCCAGCTTACTCTGTCAAATTCTTTCTCTGCATCAAGACCCACCAAAAACAATGGTATTTTCTTACATTCTGCTTCCCTCTGGATCATCAATGTTCTGTTAATGTTGACAAATGTTTGCCTCCCTCCACAAAACCATATTGATCCATATCTATCAGTTTTGGCATGACTATTGCCATTCTTTTAGACATTCAAGTGTATGTAATATTGAGTCACATCGGTCCAGATATCATCCCAGTGATATGGCAGAAAACCCCAAATTTTACAAGGAACCACATTTGGACATCCTGGGAATATCTGAACATTTGATAGGTATGAATATGATGTATATGGCGAAAACACAGTACAGGACAGTATACCTACAGTGCAGAGCACTGTGATATCCTATTCCTGGCACTGTGTACTGAAGCTCTATTAATAATCTGTAAAGGGACATGTACTGCCATGTAAAATGAACACTCAGAGGAAGTCTGTGTATTGAATAGGGACACACACATGAACTGTAGGAATGAATACAGGGAAGGAGGACAGGTGAAACTACCTAATTACAGTAAAGGGAGGCATGTAAATGGAAGATGGTTGTAGCAGCAACACTAGTCACATATCTATATGGTACAGTAGGGACTATACAGTGAAAATGTGTTTTATGTGACTCTCACACAACGTGACATAATAGGGGTCTATGTGAGATAAGCATCACAGTGTAAGAAACTTCTCTGTGTGGAAGATTTTCAATCCATATATATCTAGTTAATCACTATATATTAATCAGATCAGACAACGGTAGTAAAAGCAGCAAACTTAAACTCGTCTTACGTCAAAAAAATAATAAAAAATATATAATTTAAAATATTGCACAGAATTATTAAGTATTGGAAAGTAATCCAAGCAGGGTAGGCAGTCTGTTTCCAGTCAAAAATCCTTTATTAAGTACACAGACAAGAGATCCAAGTAAAACAAAAATAGAGTAATAGTTTCCTCACAAGCTTTCTAAATGTGTATACATATATATATATATATATATATATATATATATATATATATATATATATGTATATATATATGTTTTATCAGGCAAGGGAGTGGTTTATTGTGCTGTAAAACAATGTTATTGGTATACATGTTAAATTCACATCCCTTCCCCATCAGTGTTACATTCGAGCTGATCCTGCCCTACTTGGTAGCTGTCATAATAATACAACCCTTATGTACTTTAAATAAAATTAATAATGACGTGGTACCTCTTATTTAACCAAATTATTAAGTAGATTATTAAGTCTTTGATTTTATCCAAGACAATATACTACATGGCTGGAGATGTATAAAAACCTTAGACCATTTGGCAATCAAAAAAAAAAAAAAAAAAATATATATATATATATATATATATATATATACACACACACACTTTGCATGTAAAAAATTAAATGTAAAAATCATATTCTATTTTCATAACCTATTGTTAGCAAAGATTGCTTTTGTCCTTCTAGAGTTCTTCAGGTCTGTATACAAGAACCCTAAAAAATATCTACAAAAATATTATTGTATAATTGGTTAGTATTGTTATTACACATCATTTTGGGGATACCATGGAGATTACTTGTTTTCTTTATGAGATAACCAGGACACTTGTCGAAATAAGGCAAAAGAACACAAATCCAGGAACGTATGGAAAACATGTAAAACACAATTTTATTCGGTATTCACCACAGATAAACATTAAGTGTTTTCATCATGTCAAGCATGACTTCATCAGAACAATTTAAAATAACAACTTCCTCTGTTTAAATACCCACTCCCACCTATCAAATCACATCCAGCTTTTGGTGTAATTAAATCATTCTTACAAAGGTGAAAAAAAAATAAAATCAAGTACATAAATAAACAATTAAAACCATTCAATTATAAAATTCATAATTGTTCTGCTCGTTTCTTTAAAAATGGCACTATACTGAACATTTCATTCAACCCGGGTCCCATTGTGGCATTAGTTTGGATTTGCCACATTGTTTCCTTCATCTCGAATTTATTTTTCCAATCCCCCCGGTCTTTATGCACTATTTCACAAATTCCAAAAAGAAAACCTGAACAATGGGGACTAGATTTAAATGTCGACTTAAGGGCATTATTGTCATCCCCTTTTCTTATTGAATACAAATGTTCATAGAAACGTCTACGAAAAACTCTCTCTGTCTTCCCTATGTAGAAAAATTTACATTCCTGACATGAGGCTAAATAGATCACTCCCCTAGTATTAGAGGTGGTTCCTGGATTTGTGTTCTTTTGCCTTATTTCAGTAAGTGTCCTGGTTTTATGAGTGTGCTTTTGGGCACTTATACACTACTATCTTGGTTCTTCTTTATGAGATAAGCATCCTTACATGAGTAATGCAGAGGACATCTATCAGGGATCTGACATACAATATGGGTAGGGTGCACATTGTGAAGCTGTGCAAACTGATATGCTTAGTATGAGTGTACTCTCAGCAGAGGTCTCCAGCAAGGTGGGTGCTGGTTAAAGCTCATGGAAAATATTTCAAGAACCACCACAATCATGGACAATATCAGAATAATACCACTAGTAATCCATGCCTCTGACATAACATATATAATGTAGAGTGATAGATGAGTCTGCACACACACACTTGAACAACTATTATGATACCTGCACACTCTATGAGGGTAACCACGCACACTGTCCTAGTACTGTAACATCTGCTGGAGGTGTTAAGAGGCCCACTGCTATACCTGTGTGTGACAGTATGGGCAATACAGGCTAGTTGCCTTGTATGCAGGTATATATATATATATATATATATATATATATATATATATATATATATATATATATATATATATATGACACAATCTACACTGTGAATTGGGTGAACCTGCAAGCTACCCTAAAAACTATAGACCAATAACTTTCCTTCTGATGACATATAAAGTATACACAGGAATTGATGCTGACAGAGTTTATAGTCATTTAGAAGAAAACTCAATTATAACAGCAGAACAAAAGGGCAATGAAAGAAAGTTATATGGAACAAAGGTTCATTGGTTGTTAAATAATGTCCTAGTGGAGAACTATAAAAAGGGGAAGAATCTAAGTATGGCATGGATTGACTACAAAAAAGAATTTGTTAGTATCCCACATTTATGTATAAAAGAGTGCTTAAAAATTTATAAGATACACCCTACACTGATCGACTATATTACAGTGACCATGAAACAGTGGCAGACCACATTGCAATTAAGCCATGACAAAGGACAAACTACTATCCCAGGGTCACAATTTCAAAGGGGGATATTCCAGGGTGACTCTCTGTCACCGCTGTTATTCCGCTTTGCCCTTAACCCATTAAGATGTCTACTTAACAGCTTAGGCAATGGCTATAATTTGGCTCCAAGAAAACAGCAAAGTGCAAAGACTTCTCATCTTCTCTTTGTCAATGACTTAAAACTGTATAGCTCATCAGATCAGGAACTGAAAGTACAACTGCAAGTTGTCAAAACATTTTTCAGATGATATAAGAATGTTATTTGGTCTTTATAAATGTGCAAAAGCAACCTTTAAAGCAGGAAAACTGCAGCACCAGGAAAATATCAGTTTGGGAAAAGAATGTGATATAAAAGGACTTGAGCAAGAGGCAGTGTGTAAATATTTCAGATTCGATGAAGGATCAACAATAAAACATGAACAAATGCAAATAAAACTTAGTAAGGAATATTTTAGAAGTCTTAAATTAATCCAGAAAACAGCATTGACATCTAGGAGCAAAATCCAAGCTATAAACCAATTTGGTCTTCCTGTCCTAACTTACAGTTTTGGAGTGATTTATTGGCCCTGAAACGTGTCGGATAGATTAGATAGGAAAACAAGAAGGATGCTTCATGCTCACCAAATGATTTATAAAAATCAGCGCATACCAAGATTATATATTCCCCGGTCCAAAGAAGGGATGGGCTTCCTTGAAATTGATTACGTGTATAGATCTTCAATCGTGGGACTCCATGCATATCTGCTGACCTCACATGACCCAAATGTAGTGAATGTTTTGAAACATGAGGGGAATAAATCTAAGATGACTTCTCTGCTTAATCTAGCAGAAGCATATTGGTGTCATGCAGGAATGGAAATCAAACCAGAAGTAGATAAAAATCAGCAAGCAAATGAATGTGCCAAAAAACAAAAGAAAGAATATAAGGTGAAGGACCAGATGAGAAAGCAAGAAATGTGGAAAATGCATAAATACAGTTGCAAGTATAGAAAACTTCTGGAAGAACCTCATGTTGAACAGGAGCAAGGAATGGTTAAGGGCAGACAAGTTCAGACCAAGAGATGAAAGGTTAATATTGGTGGCCCAAGATAGTGGGTTGCACATACACTGCTTTACAAAGTCCATTGAACATGTTGGAGAAACAGACAAATGTAGGTTTTGTAAAACCGAACTGGAAACAGTCACACACCTTGTTGCTGGTTGTGACATACTAATGTCAGAAGGACTGTATACTGAAAGGCATAATAATGTGGCAAGACTGTTGCACTGGGGATTGTGCAAACATTATGATACTGAAGTGGCTGAAAAACACTGGAAACATGAGCCACAAAGCATCACTGAAAATGATGAAGCTTACATTACATGTGATCACCCTTTACCAGCAGTTCAAAAGATAGATGATAGAAGACTATATACAGTGGTCCATGAAAAAAAGACAAAAGTAGCATTGATCATTAAAATCGCCAACACCCAGTGACTAGAATGTCTTGAGACAGAGAGACACAAAGTCATAAAAAATCAGGATCTGCAGGCAGAAATGAGGGCAATGTGGAAGAAAGATAGCCAGACAGTTCCAATAGTAGTAGGAGCAACAGGTGTTATAAGAAAGAATATTCAGTCGTATTAGGTATGTTACCAATACATGTAACTCTGTACGAATTGCAGAAGGAGTCATTACTGGGCACATTGCAGGTGCTCCGAAGAGAACTTTTGGCTGACATCAAAGACTGAAACAATACTAATTTCATGAACTATAATCGCAGTTTGACTTAGGAATGGGGTCCATTCCAGTCATGGTATTAGAAACATTAAAAAAGGCAATGGAATAAAAGAATCTACAATCATATTTAGATATGTTACCAATACTTGTCATTCCATAGGAACTGCAGAAGGAGTCATTACTGGGCACATTGTGAGTGCTGCAAAAAGCACTTTTGGCTGACATCAAAAACTGAAACTATGAATACTAATTTCATGAACTTTAATCTTAGTTTGACTTAGGAACGGGGTCAATTCAGATGCACCAGAAGCTGTTGAAGACTGGGGAGGTGGAGGGTGACAGGGGCATGTAGTGATCTAAAAAGGGCAATTTTTTAAAACTACTTACTACCACAACATAGGTTCACTTGCAGGACATTTTAAGCTTAGCCGATTTCCCTTCTGGTGCTTGAATTAACATTTCCTGATTGGTCTTACCTATCCCATGGCTGATAATTGTATATTAGCCCTAGTGAGAATAAATGTGATCATACTATATATAATTTGAGGGGACCCATGCCAGGGATGCAGCATTTAGGAACTGCCTCTATCCATTAGTGACATGAGGAGCAAACCTGGAGTACATTTTATATTACCCATCCTTACATCCAAGTTGCATTTGAATATGGACAGGGATGAGCTTTGTTTTACTTGAATGGATAGTCTGTTCTGGAACCGTGGTAGCCTCTGTGAAAATATCCATCTCTCCACAACATTCAGTTTAGATACCTGGAATGAATATTTCTGATGCCATTTGACTTGCTGATGTTTAGTATGCCCATCTGTATTAGGTTTGAGGATGCCTTGTATGCCAGACATGTCACCTCTAAGCACTCTGTAGGATACTGAGTATAGTGATAAATCTTTGAGGTGGTCCATGTAAGACCTATTGTTTAGGATTTGTATCCTTTTATTAAGGTATCTCTGTGAGCATTCCAATTGTTGCATGGGTCTGGACAGATACATGCCAAAGTGGGCATTATAAAAAATGATTGATCTAATGATGGCTTTGTAAAGAGGGACAATAACATCTCTAGATCTAGTCACAATCAATTTGTTTATAGGCTGTGCAATATAGAAAGACTTTCTTATGACTCTGGGCACATCTTGGTCAAACGTTAGGTCACTATACACACAAGTTCCCAAATGCCAAACAACTGAGTCATTTCTCAGGAGGCATTGTCATATCGGCAGCTCCCTGTAGTAGATGACTTTCCAAAGGATATGATAATGTATTTCTTGGAGTTTAGTTTCAATTCATGATTCTGGCTCTATTTATTGTTTGGGACAAACCTTCCTGCATGATGGTTAAGTCATTTGGGGATTCAATAACTGCTCCTAGCTTGCAGTCATCTCAAATTTAGTCGGCCAAAGCCCTTTGGTATTTCCTTCTACTTTTGAGATGTATATGCCAAACAGAAAAAGTCTCAGCACCAAACTCTGGGGGACTCCATTGGTGACTGGTCTCTTCCCCTATTTTGATCTTCTGCATCCTGTGAGCAAGCATACATGTATGCATTCTTTGATTCACCTTCCTGATTGTATTAACCTGATTGTATTAAATTATATTCCTTGTATAATACAGCACCACTTGTTAGAATGTGTTTTAAATTTGTAGTTTGGAACAGTCTTCTAGTAAGCAAGGAAACAAAATGTAAGTACCAATAATGACAAAACTACCCATTTCAGAAAATTTCAACCGTAAAAGGCCACTCAAACTTCTGTCATTACAATCCACCAATATCAGTAAATATGCAAAATCTCTGCAGAAGTAAGTCATCTAAATAATTCCACATTAAAGGGATCTAGCCAACAACTTCATATTTCATTGTTTCATCTACAAATAAAGTGTCTGTTGCCCTTGAAGAATAAATTGCCTATGCTACATTAAAAAGAATGATAAGCTAGTAGTTTTGCAATGGGAAATGGATGGCAAACTGATAACAGAAATATACTTACTAGGTATCTCCTCCAAAGGAGAACATTCATAGAACTGCAGCATCCACTCCCTTTCAAGTACAGCACAGTACAGTATCAGCAATCCATTTGCATACTGTGGGAGTAGAACCCACAGAATTCTGCATTAAAATGAGTACAAAACCTGTTGTACTACTAACAATGCAAGTGACTTAGCATAAGTAGCACTAAACTTCTCTTCCCTTGAAGCTCTCAACTCCTTGTAAAATCCACTTGACACACAACTCTCAACTTCGTAGCACAAGAAATCTAGAAAAAGCCAAAACGTATTTGGGGGGGGGGGGCGGGGGGCAAAGGCCCAAAACCAGGGACACATTTTAAATATTGCTTGTATAATCTTAGAAAGTTGCTAAAATAAAGTGTTTTGTATCACCATGTGTTTTCTGAAAGACAGGAAGACTTAAACTTAAAAGGCTATCATTATTTAGTGAATTCAGTTCCCACTGATTTGCCAGAAAACCACAAATTTGAAGAGGAACAGACCAAAAGTACGAGCCAAATATTCTGTGAAAATCTGGACAGTTGAGAGTTATGGACTCAACTCCCTGAATCACAAGTTGTGGTATGGGTAGAGAAGTCAGGCTCTTGCTTGAGCCTGAGTAACACTAACCACCAGGTATACCTAACTGGGGCATTTTACACAAACAAACACATAGACACACACACACACACACACACACACACACACACACACACACACACACACACACACACACACACACACACACACACACACAGGGGAGCAGCATAACTCCTACAAATAAAAGAACAAAATTCTCCTTACTGCCATGACCATGGCTCTGGCAGCACCAACAGAACAGCAGCAGCATAACTGCTGTAACACAGAGCAATAAGAGAACAAGGACAGCTAGTTTAGTTAGTTAACTTCTGTGTGTGAATCCACATTAGCGTGAAAACTCCACTTTATTAATTTTTCCTGACAGGTCTTGCAGCTGTAAACATGGGGGGGGGGCTCCCCCCAGCTCTATCATTCCGGTGCCCATGGGTCCATTCCCATCATGGTATTAGAAACCCAAAAGATTTGGAGAAATTAAAAAATCATGAATGATATACATGCCTTTAATGTTGTCAAACACCTATATATGTAGTGTGTGTATAAGCAGACCAGTGTTCTGCACCATCAGACAGTCATGTATATTCCACATAAAGAATACCTAGGTATGGCCAATAATTTGTGTGACAGCACACTGTGACAGAGGTGGTACACTTTCGTTACGCATCTCTGGAAGATGTGTCAGGAGGTATATAAAGAAGGGTGAATTGCACACCATTATTGGTGTGATGATGGCTAGGAACCATGACGGTATTATGACCTCTGATGGGGATGTCCTTCACATACCTAATAATTGTGTTGCATTCAAGGGAGTAGTCAACACTGTGACCATATGCTGGTAGATGTACCACTTACCATCTACCCTAGCGCATGTGTCACATACCTATTAGTCTGATTATAGGGTGTGATATCCACATTATATTGGAGTAATGTGTTTGTTTCATGAATTAACAAATCTTGCCATGTGTCTTGTCAATGTAGGTGTTGTCATACCTGTGGCTGCAGTGTTTGTTACATGTTGCTACTCTCTGTATTATAGTAATTTCACAGCTGGAGCCAACAATTCCCCACATTCTATAGTCCTTCAGGCAACTGTGTGGACACAGCATGTGTATGTCATATGTGATGTCCATTATTTACCTAATGAACAGGAAAAGACCTAGCAGACAGCGCTGATATACTGACCTGATCACCAGACCTGAGATATAGGTCATGCCACACATTTCAACATAGCAAGATGCCATGTATTTGATACACTAGTCTACCCGTTTGGTGATATAGCTGTCTATGGCCACATATGACAGTGTTGAATGAATACCTCAGTGTAGAGTTGTGTCAAATGCCTTGACCTGGTCAAGTTCCACAAAATGATACTGCTGTCATCATGCATGCCCTCAATGACATATTTCAGGACATGTATCATATGTAACAGACATGATGTAGCATTAAAAACTCACGCAGGTCTTTTGCACACAGCCAGAATATGACTAGTGTACATTTAGAAGAGGTCCATGATCACATGTTGGTCCACCTCACAGTCTAGGAGAGTCAGGATGTGTCTATATATGCATTCATCAGGTGCTGTCCCCTCTCCTTAGTTGGGTGCATGCTAATGTACACCCTTGTATAGGAATATAGCCCATGTGGAGGGTATGTTGAAGTTTGTATTCAACCATATCAGGAAGGTGTATGTGCTGAGTCACACTGTAAACAATCTATGATGTTGTCATAAGCCATTGCTTCCATGCGATAGGCCTGGGTGAAGGTAAGACAGTGCATACTGCCCATCATGATCTGCCCTATGGTTTTGACATAATTCCCCATGCAGGTATCATTGAGAAACCCTCCCAGCTGGAGATTAATTCTTATGTCAGTAGATGGATAACCAACTGGCTCACTTCTTCTTTCGGCTGCTCCCGTTAGGGGTCACCACAGCAGATCAACTGTTTCCATTTCTTCCTGTCCTCTGCATCTTGCTCTGTCACACCAACCACCTGCATGTCCTCTCTCACCACATCCATAAACCATATCTTAGGCCTCCCTCTTTTCTTGTTACCTGGCAGCTTCATCCTTAGCATATTTTTCCCAATGTACTCTGCATCCCTCCTCAGCACATATCCAAACCAACGTAATCTTGCCTCTCTGGCTTTGTCTCCAAACCTTCCAACCTGGGCTGACCCTCTAATATACTTATTCCTAATCCTGTCCATCTTGGTCACACCCAGTGCAAATCTTAACATATTCAACTCTGCCACGTCAAGCTCTGACTCCTGCCTTTTTGTCAATGCCACTGTCTCCAACCCATATAACATAGCTGGTCTCATTACCCTCTTGTAGATCTTCCCTTTCACCCTTACTAGTACTCATCTGTCACAAATCACTCCTGACACTCTTCTTCACCCACTCCATCCTGCCTGCACTCTCTTCTTCACTTCTCTTCCACACTCATCATTACTCTTAACTGTTGATCCCAAGTACTTAAACTCATCCACCTTCACCGCCTCTACTCCCAGCATCCTCACCATTCCTCTATCCTCCCTCTCATACACACACATGTATTCTGTCTTAGTCCTGCTGACCTTCATTCCTCTTCTCTATAGAGTATATCTCCACCTCTCCAGGGTCTCCTACACCTGTTCCCTACTCTCACTACAGATCACAATGTCATCTGCAAACATCATAGTCCATGGGGACTCCTGTCTGATCTCGTCTGTCAACCTGTCCATCACCATTGCAAATAAGAAAGGGCTCAGAGCTGATCCTTGATGTAATCCCACCTCCAACTTAAATGCATCTATCACTCCCACCGCAGACCTCACCGCTGTCACACTACCCACATACATATCCTGTACCACTCTTACATACTTCTCTGACACTCCCGATGTCCTCATACAATACCACAACTCCTCTCTAGGCACCCTGTCATATGCTTTCTCTAAATCCACAAAGACACAATGCAACTCCTTCTGACCTTCTCTGGCTCACTGACAGAACATATACTGCGAAAGTTGGTGAATCAATCTGTACTAGTAGAGCTGGCACCATTGGCAAAGCCCAGGGATCTGTGCTTGGCCCTTCACTGTTTGGACTCTATTTCTTGACAGTTCAGGCTAAAGTATATGGCTTTTGCCTTATCAAGTTTGCTGATTCTTGCATATTAAGTGCAATCATTGAGTCCACCGATGATGATAACATAGTACAGTAGGAGCTAACACAGACAAATGAATGGAGACAAAGGCACAGGATCTACAACTAAATGCATAAATGTGTTTTTTTTATGTTGTCTGAAAAGTGGAATTATATGTTAATCATGTTAATCACAACATTGACAATAGTCCTGTATACTGACGCCCAATGATGCCAGCACTGGGAACACATATAGATAGCAGTCTGAACTTCGGCCACCAATTGTCCACACTGATATTGAAATCCTATGCTGTGCACATCATATATCATGCCATCATATGCAAATCTTAGGATTGTATGATAGCACTGTAGTCAAACTTTATCAGAACAGTAATAGAGTATATTGTCATGTACCTCACAAGACATATGCAGCAGCTGGAGAGACCACAGGGCTTTGTCTACAAACCATGCCATGATGTATGTGGATAGAGATAAAGGCATGTCACTGTAATCTCTCTGGTATCGGATGAGGTGATGTCTGCCTGGCCTCCAGGTCGTGTCTGACCCTGTCCTGGTGGAAGTACTGCATAACCAAAAATGTGATAAAACAGATGACATCAGCAGTATTTGTTGAGGAGAATATGGTAATAACAGTGTCCCACATGCTGGTGTAAATGCTCTCTGTAATGTGAAGCTGGAGCTCATACACTCACCCATCCTGTTGACTGCAGTGAAAATAGAATCCCTACCTACCTAGCTACACAGACTATAAAACTCAGTACTTTACACAAGCTCCACAACAACAGAACTGACTTGAAGTGTGTCAAACAATACTTTATAGCTGATGACATCAGCAGTATCTGTTGAGGAGAATATAACAGTGTCCCACATGCAGGTGGAAATGCTCTCTGTAATGACAAGTAAAAGCTCACACACGCAGTTGACTGAAGTGAGAATAGAACCTTATCTAAGTACACAGACTACAGAACACAGTACATTATGCAGGTGTCACAGCACAAATCAGACTTTTATAATATTGCAGGTGAGCTTATAGTAGATGACATCAGCAGGCCATGTGGGGGGCAAGATATTGTTTGGACTGCAGGAAATGGATATGTAGGCATCTGAAGAATCAACACACTGTCATTCTATGGTATTGGAGAAGTAACTGTGGAATACACACTACTGCTGTTCTGTCTATGGACACACACACACACACACACACACACACACACACACACACACACACACACACACACACACACACACACACACACACACACACGCACATACACACACACTGACACTTGACTGCAGTGAGAATGGAACCCCTACCTATCTAAGGTACACAGACTACAGAACACAGTACAGTAAGCAAGCACCATGGCACAAGTCTGACTTTTGTAAGACTGCAGGTGAACTTATAGTAGATGACATCAGCATGCCATGTAGAGAACAAAATGTTTGGTGGGCTACATGAAATAGATGTGTAGTTATCTGCAAGATTTAAAATACTGTCAATCCATGGTATTGAAGCAGTAAATGTGGGATAAACACATCTTCTATTCTGTCTACAGAGACACACACACATATGCACACACACATATGCACACACACACACACACACACACACACACACACACACACACACACACACACACACACACACACACACACACACACACACACACACACACACACACTGTTAACTGCAGTGAGAACAGAACCCGTACCTTAGTGCACAGGCTACAGAACACAGTATGTCACAGGCTAGGTTGAGAACCCTGGGCCAACTTATTCTTGTCCATTTTGATTTTCAGATGTCCAGCATTTTCAGAAGAGCAAGGACTGAGACTGCTCTGTAGGGCAGGCATAAGTCACCTCTCAGCAGCCTGCATGATACTAAGTACAGTGACAGGTCTTTCAGACTTTCCATGTATGTTATGTTGAGGCCCTAGAGTCTCCCAGCACAACTCTGTGTTTTCTCCAATTGCTGAAGGTATCTGGTGAGGTACAGACAGAAGGGAGCATTATACTCAGTGGTTTGATAAGGGTAAAGATCAACAGAGGTATGACCATACTGATCTTGGATGTGATGTCCATATGTTTGATGTGTGAAATGCAGAATGTGTGTGTCACTACTATGAACACATACTGATAAAACTGTAGATTGCTTTCCACATCTCACAACACTGTTTGAGCTCAGAGGGGTGCTATGTATATCATAATTACCGGGGGCACTTCATTGCTAAAGGGGACAATGAACCATTGTATGCTTTAAGGTTCGGTCCATGTGTTTGGCACCAATCATTTGCATGTGGCAGCCCCTTCTGTAATATGGTACCATTATTAGGGGACTCTATACTCATGTGTCCAGTTACCATTCATCTGCAGACTTGGTAAACCACATCCCATCTAACACTGCCTGCACTTCAGAAGAGTAGTTTGCAAACAGTTGAGGCTTAGCACAGATCCTTGTGGTATTTTAATGGCAAATGCCTACTGTTGGAGGTGCAGTCCCCAACTTTGAGAGTGTGTGTTATGTCAGTGTGCCAGTTGCCTATCCCTCTACCATGTATGGCTTAATTCCCACACGGAAGATCTTCACTATGACATATGAATAAGAGATAGTATCAAAGACCTTGGATAACTCAACATAGGTGGTATGTTCTGTTGTCCCTCATCCAGGTCTTTGGGGTCAGTATCCAAGAAGTCTACAAGATTTAATAAGCAACATCTATCCTTGACGAAAACAAAATAGGTAGGGTCAAGTGTGTTAAAGGTCACCTATGCCCCTGTGGATTTGGCCCATGCTGATTCCTTCCCTAGCCTTGCAGATAAGGCTTTTTAGGCATAGTGGTCGATAGCTGTAGTTCTGTGTATTGCCAGATTGATGTGCATTGCATAGCACACAACATTTCACAAAAAATCACTTAAGCAAAACTAAACTATGTCAGTGCTATCTCCCATCTGATTGACTCACTTCTCTTGGCTATTCTATCTCTCCCTTTTTTTTTATCCTCATTATCTAAAATTTTCCTAATTATCTTTTCCTTCCTCTTTGCCTCTATACTCTTTTTAAAATTATTTTCGCTACTTTACCTTTAATCTTTACATACTATGCCAGTCTTTGCTGTTTTTGGTATATGACTTGTTATCAGTTAAATGTTAAGCTTATAAATTCTTACTTACTTATTTGTAACTACACTCTTAACAATCTTGTATCCCTTGCAATTATAACCATTTGTATTTCTGAAATCTGCACTGTGCCTACATGTGCTGTAATGTTGATTCTAATTGCCATGCATGCTTAACCTGCTTTACTTATTCTATGTAATTTTCTTGTTTTATTAACTTAATACTTATTCACCATATTGTATGTAATTACTGTGGAGCTTTTCTCCCCGGGTCTCCACTGAAAAAGGGCTCTGTCTCAGCTGGACTAACCTGGTCGACAAATGTCAAATAAATAAATAAATAAATTTGATATTACATTTTGTGGTGTGGTTGACATATGACACATAGCCCACAAACTCAGTGTGCCACTCACCCACAGCCCATAAGGCATAACAATGTACCCAACACTCTAGTCATAGCTGACTCTATAGTCAGGCACACTGATGTTCCACTCACCAGGCTAAACAAGGAGAAAGTTACTGTCAGATGCCTGTCGGGTGCCAGGATATGCCACATAATGCACGCACTCAGGTCACTTCGTAACAAGTATGAATATGACTCTGTCATTGACCATGTTGGTGTTAATGACCTGAGAAGTACCTCCCTGGACTACATGAAAAGAGACATGGAGGAGCTGTCTGATCTTGTAGCCCATGCAGGTATGACCCTAGCCTTGAGTAGCATACTGCCATCACCCAGAATGATACCACAGTACAAGGACAAAATTATTGACTTCAACAATTGGCTAAGCTTCTGGTGTCATTCTATGGGGATCCAGTATCTGTCTGCCTGGGATGACATGATCAACAGACCACGATGCTTTGCCAGAGATGGCCTGCACCTGTCTCCCTTGGGATTCTGGATACTGGCTAAAGCTCTTGTCACCCCTATAGTGCCTTTTTTAGGCAAGGTTCAAATGACAAATTCACCACCATAACAGGTACAAGCAAGCAAAATCTGAGGGTAATGCTACTCAATGCTAAAAGTCTAAACCTCAAAATGCACTCACTTGAGGTAATCCTTAAAATGGAGAACATTGACATCTGTGCAGTGACAGAGATCTGGTTCAAGGCTCCAGAGAGCACCCCTGCATTACCAGGCTATAATTCATACCACACCATTCGGCCACCTAACCTGGACTGAAACACTAAAACTGGAGGCGTGTCCATATTCATTAAGGATAGCCACACCTCCAGGCTAGTTGCTCAGCATAATGCATCCGAGATTATCCAAGTGCAACTAACTCTGGGTAAGACTTCAATCCAAATTGTAGCTTGCTACAGATCTCCCATCATGCCCCAGGAGTCCCACTCCTCATTTCTTGATACACTGAAAAATATTAGGGTACAACCTAACACCTTAGTAATGGGCGATTTCAACTACCCCACCATTAACTGGGAAAACTACTCATGTACCAACTCCTTTGCTCAACGTTTTCTGGAATTCATAAATTCCAACACCTTGGATCAACTTATCTGCACCCCCTCCAGGGGAAGCAATATCCTAGACCTGGTCATAAGCAACATGGGCAACCAGTGTTCCACACCAGAGGTCAATTCCTCATTGGTCAGATCCGACTACAAGCTAATTACCCTAGACATCCACATCCCCATCCTGCCCCCACCCCCCATTAAGAAAACTAGCGTAAAAAATTTCTCCAAAGCCAACTTCATGCTTCTTAAGACAGAAGTGGCAAACTTCACGACACCCATGCAGCTGGAGGTGCGACTGCTGAATCCTGCACAAATGCACTTTATAAGCACTTACATGAGTACGTGGATTGTGCAATACCAAACAGAAGATGCTATCCTCCAAAAAAGGAAGCCAATCTGATGGTCCCCTGCCATAAACAAACTCTACAACAGAAGAAAGAAACTGTTGCAAAAAAAAGAGTAAAATCCCATGATTGGAGGGACTCCCTGGTCAGCCTCAGTAATAAGCTGAGAACCCTCATAAAATCCTTCAAAGCTAGTTACAAAAACAAAATCGCCACTGATTCTAAAGACAACCACAAAGCATTCTATAGCTACGTCAAGAATCTCAATGGCAACACTCAGATATACTCTGAGTTACAGTACAATGGCACTAAATATACAGAACCAACTGATATTGCTAACACCCTGGCAGATAGGTTCAGTGCTAACTTTAACCCCCTCTCACCCCTTAAAGAGCCCATCTCTATACCAGAAGAATGCAATGTTCCTGTAATCACGGCTGCACAGGTAAAAACCACACTTTCCAAAGCCAAGAACACAGCATCCATGGGACCTGACAACATCCCAGGCTGTGTTCTACACAACCTACAGAGCAAACTGGCACCCCACCTAAGCACCATGTTCAGTCATAGCCCACTGAATGGCACAAAGCAATGGTTATCCCACTCCACAAAGGGGGAGCCACCACAGACCCGGGAACTACTGCCCCATTAGCCTGATGAGCCTGGTCTGCAAGGCTATGGAACGTATCATCATGGAAGTTATAAACAATAACATTGGTAATCTCCAAACTCTGGACCCCACCCAGTTCAGGTTTGTAAAAGGCAGATCATGTTTCCTAAACCTGACAGACTTCTTTGAAGCGGTCACCAAAGCCGTAGATGAGGGTAAGGTAGTTCACACAGCCTATCTAGATCTTTCCAAGCCTTTCAACACCATCCCCCACTCTGGAATTATAGATAAACTCACTAAACTAGGAATAAATCAATATGTCACAAGATGGGTTGCCAACTGGCTCACTGACAGAACCCACACTGTGAAAGTAGCAGACTCCAAATCTGACTTCAGACCACTGACAAGTGGAGTACCACCGGGTTCAGTCCTAGGTCCTCTCATGTTTGGTATCTACTTCTCTGAAGTACAGGCTAACACAGAAGGTTTTGGCTAATGAAGTTCGCAGATGACTGCAAACAAAGAGCCATAATTGAAAATCCTAATGATGTGGACATCCTACAAAAGGGCCTCACTGAGACAGATGCCTGGTCTCAAAGCCATGGCCTCAAGCTCAGTGCCAAAAAGTGCATTGTCATCAATTTGGGTAAAAACTCTGTACCCATGAAATACTACATAGGCGGTAGTCTACTTAACACCGAAAGTGTGATAAGAGACCTTGGGACACAGGTGACCAGTAGTTTCTCCTTTGATAATCACATCTCCACAGTAGTCAGGAAATCCTTCTATGTGGCACACCTCATCACAAAAGGTTTCTCATCCAGTAAAAAAGATGTCATTGTTCCCCTCTACTCATCACTCATTATACCCATTACAGAATACAGTGCCCCCTTTTGGTATGTACCTCACAAGACATCTACAACAACTGGAAAGGTCACAGAAATACCTCACAAAGAGAAATACTGGCTTCAAACAGATGCCCTACGTAGACCGTCTCAAAAAACTCCAGCTTTACTCCATCACATATCTCCTACTCAGAGGTGATCTCTCCGTAACATACAAAGTTATGTCAAACCCAGAGCTGTTGGACATGTTCCACTTAAAGAAATCCCAGTCCCTCTGAGCTACAAGCTCTGGGGACTTAAACCTTGTCACCACAATGAACAGAACATGCTGGAGGGATAGATTCCTGTCCTATAGACTTCCCATACTCTGGAACAAACTACCTATCTATATCAAACAAAGCTCCTCATTAGCACTCTTGAAGAAAAATCTTGATGATTGAATGGGAGATAGGAAATTCACCCTGGGGATCACTTCTGTGGCCCTGCTCGACAGGGGCACAGGAAAATAATTTTCTTGGGTGGCAAAAGCCAGGGTACCTTTTTGGCTAGGCTTATATAGGCCCTAGGGCCAATAGCCTAGTACCTACCTATGAGCCTGTGACTCTATGTGTGGAAAAAGTACTGAGATACCAGGGTTGCAGTGCTTGGGGGTTGCCAACACATGGCTGTATTGTAAATATGTGATATATTGTTAGATAAGGACGTCAGTTTGTAATGTTTCCACATGTAAGTTCATGTCATACATAGGAAATACACAATAAATGGCAGTAATACAGCATAATATGTGCATTTCCATAGCATGTTGAGAAGCGGGTTTGTGTAATGGTTAGCAAAGTGCCTATGCATGCGAGATACACACGTTTGTCCATAGCTAAGCAGTGCAGAAATGCGAGCCGCATTGCTAAAGTCTGACAGTTAGTACTGAACTATGAAATACACCTGTTGCTTAACTGACTCTATAGCAGCACATGTTAATGTATTGATGCATTATTTTTTTGGACCAGATGGTACTGGGTTCGAATACAAGTGTACATAATACTTTAAAATACTTTGCATGACAGAATGATAATGCTATGACATAAATTGTTTATACAAGAAGTGTTGCTGTATGTTGGCATAGCACATCAATGTTAAGCAACGTTGCACAGTGGCAATCACAACCGTTTGCTGCCACTCACCATTGCCGTGAGATGCGCACCTCCTCACAAACATGGAGCCCAAAAAGTGAAGTGATCCATTGCTTCTCCAGCAACTTATGTGTGGTGTGAGTGATTCTATTTTTTGACCAGATTAAAGGTGTTAAAATGGGGTGGATAGGAAAGTGGTAAAATGGGGAGCAAGCAGAGAGAAGAACAAAGGGAAAGCAGGACAGGAATGTACATGAGGAAGGTAGGAAAGAACTATAGCTATCCATTTCTTTAGTAGTGTAAACAGAACATATGTGCAAAATATTAACTGAATTTCGAATGTCACCCCCAGAGAGAGAGAGAGAGAGAGAGAGAGAGAGAGATGACCACAACACAATCATGTTGTATAGCCAGTTGGAGTAAATCAAGTGTTTGAAGAACACGTATGCGATGTATGGGCCAATTTGTTTTTTTTTTTTTTTTTGGGACAGGTGCCCATTTATTTTTTATTTCCTAGATAGAGGAATGTTGGGGAAGGAAAGTAGGTATGTTTGGGTCAGGTAAGTTGGATAGGTGAGGACACAATTGCAGACAGGCAAGACAAACAAGACAAGAGACAGGGACGGTGATAGACGCCAAAGGTTGGGAGACACCATGATTGGGGTGAGGGTGGGGACATCCTGAACCCACAGTTGCTAAGCTAGGTGACAGAGAGAATTGAGTCTTCTTGTCATCTCTATCACCTCACTCTGCCTCTGGCTGGAGGGTTTGACATCTCCTTCTCCTCCTGCTATGCAAAATGAGGGAGAGCAATCTCTCAGGTCAGCATGGGTGTGCACCAACAGTACAGTGCACAATGTTACTCACCATCCCTGGGAACTCAGTGCAGGTAATAAAATCACCACCTCCAGCACTGATTCTGGAGAATACAACTGGACCAGCCTCAGGGTACAACACTACCTGAGGGTGTAGGTAGTGCAGGGGTAGCAGAGGCAGTGCTGTCAGGTTGGCTCCCAGACTTGCTGGGCAGTGGTGTTGGAGCTGGTGGAGGGGGGCAAATGGATCCTGTGGGACAGGCCTACCCTGCTGTGCTGTGGAGCATTTAGTGATGTGGTACACATGGATGACATGGACACATTTCAACAGCACATAACAAAATTAAAAAAGAAAATTAAAAAAATAAAATAAAATAAAAATGTTTACAGTAAAATAAAATAACATACAAATGAAATAAAACATATTCATAAAATAAAATAAGAAAAATGACACAAATTGTTTTTTATAAATAATATGAAATAAAATAAAAATAAAATAACAAAAGATAGATAAGGGTTTGGGTGAGAGAAAAAAGGGATAAGATTAGTACCTTCATATGCCACATACAATGCATTAATACAATTATTTGACTCTATCTTAACTTTTCCATTTAAGACTACCACCTCCTAACAGCTATACACTACACTACACATTCAACAAGTAAGCCTTGACATGTGCATATATTCTACATATGCATGTTTCGATTACACAGATTACAGTTTATAGGAGGGCATTTGGGCCACTGGTATAGAGGTTTTACTTTAATTTAAATATTATTGATGAATTAACAGTACTGCATAGTTGGGAAGTGTGGACTTTGAACACATAACCTCTGACTAAAGTCTAATATTCTACGCTTGGTTTGTGCTACAGACTAATGCATGCATACTTCCTTTTATGGTTGAGATATGTGTGCTCAATTTCATGCAACTCTATAAAATACCAAAAAAACTATCTTTAACTTTTAGTGCTACAATAGCACTATTCTTCTGCTGCATACATACCACATGCTTGCCAATCTAGCCCCATGGGTTCAAACATTGCACTCATAGTCACTGGCAGCAATGAAAAAAACAGAACAGAAGAGAAGACCATTACGAATACCAGCCTTGCCTATATTCAGCTTTCTAAGTCTTACAAGTGTTCTCTGTAGATGATACTTACACAAGTGTGGGATGTCCTCTGTCCTAAATTCCTCAATCCAATGGTTGAGTGTATCCCTCTTCTTCCTCTGTAGGTCATTATAATGATGTCTACATTGCTGTCCAGTATATGGGATATTGGTGGTGCTGGATACAGCCCTAGTGAAACTATCCCAAGCCTTAGACTAATACTGGGAGCCAGAATAGTCCCCCTGTAGAAGCTTGTCACTGTGGTTCTTAACTAAAAGTCCAATAAAAATCTTCTGGCCACAGTGGCAGCTGGTGACTTCAAATCAAAGGGGGGCTGTGGGAAACAGCTGAATGGGTGGGGTCAATGGTAAGGGGTGTGGCCAACTAGAAAGGGGAGGAGCTATGCTCAAAACCACAAAAACTAACTAAATACACTGCCCTGGGTGCTAAACCGTCATTATGAGAGTCCAATCAAGACAAAATGAAGTGCAGAAGAATAAAAATATTTCAATGCATTGGCTGCATGACAGCTTACTTAATATCTAGATGGAAACAAAAAGGTTGTGAGATATGAAAAAATAAATTACTTTTTAAATACATTAATGGAATGCCAGTCAAAATCAAGTATAAGAAAAACAAGCAGCACTCAACTCAAACCACTTCTTGCACTGCAGTTCTAATTATAATTTATATTCAGCTTTATTAAAGTACCAAGTAACATGCTGAAAGTAGAAATCTCTGATGCCCCCACTTGTAAAAATGTTTCTTATCCAAAAAAAGACCTGCTGCCTGACAACTATCTACTTGTTTCATGGGGAAAACATGATCAAAGTAAAAAATGAAAAGCAAACAAGAAATAAGCTCAAGATACATTGCTTAAAAGGATTACTGTACAGGTTATGGACCACATGATTGGCATTCTATTTAGTTTACGGGTAAAGCCTGCAGAGATGACTGGAAGTCTCCAAGTGTAATGAGCTTCTTAAAATAATGTAATCCTGTCCTTTATTAGAAATACTATCATATGCATTTCAATACCCGAGGCCTATACATTATCTAGTTAAGTATTCTCTACATGGCAACAACAGAAAGGCTTTCAATGTTGGCAATTCTTTAACAGTATGCTTATTAAAGCTTACTTGCATCTTACGATCTCAGCCAAGCTTACCTGATGATGGTCATTAAAGTATTGCTACTTAAACACAGAGCACTTTGAGTAATAAGCATAAATCAACAGTACAAAAAATATGACAGAAACCAGACCACTCTGCAAAAATCAAGGATAGATGAAAAGCCACTCTAGTACTTGTGTCTACCTTGGATGGGGGGGGGGATACTCTGCACATTTACACTGCATAACTACTCCTTGCCTTGCTTCGACACATCCAGAGTCACTACATGGGGGAGTGGGGTGTAACAAGTATGTCACAATTTGAAATGTCTCTGGCTGACTGTGATGGCCCTGACACATTTGTCATAACTCTTAACCTCAGAGCAAGAAATCTGGACAAAACCATACAAAGAAGTGAGACAAAGGCCCAAAAATAAGGAGAATTTTTTTTAAAATATTGCTCTTATAAACTTAGAAAGATAATAGAACAGGTCTTGCATTAGTATGAATTTTCTGAATGGTATGAAATCTGAAACTCAAATGTCTGTCATTATTTTCTAACTTCAGTCTTTAATGATTTGTCACTAATTTGCCAAAAAAAACCCCCACAATTTTATGAAAAATGAACCAAAAATGTGATGTAAAAATATAAAATAGCCACACAATACAGCTGGGAACCTGTCAAAGAAGGGACACTTTAATATTAGTATTGTTAACTAAAGTAGCTGACAAAATAAAAGAATCTACATGCATTTCTGAAATAAAAGTAATCTATAACTCTGATTATTACAGTTATTTCTTAATTGTAAACCCTCCATGTTTTCTTTCAAAATTGCTATTTTGCGGAGGGATTATTAGGGGAAGAGCAACATTTTGAGCCAAAATCAGGGACAGTTGAGAGGTTTGGCTATGCCTAATTCTGTAAAGCAATTTATTTGCATGTACCTCTCAACCTGTTAATGCAATAAATCTGGACAAGGCCAAATATATTGGGGGAACATATAAACAGTACTAAAATTTGCTCTTGTTTAAACTGAGACAGTTGATAGAACAACAGGTCTTACTTTAGCATGCGTTTTTCTGAAGGTTATGAAGTCTGAAACTCAGTGTGTCATTATTTAGTGACTTAATTCATAAATGATTTTGCCAAAAAAACACAAATTTTATGAGGAACAAACCAAAAATAAGAAGCAAAAATATATTCATTCTTTGAAAATCTGGACAGTTGGGAGGTATAGTTCAGCTGGGGCTGTCTTTAAGTTTGCCACTTTCCCCCTCACAAAATCATGGAGCCTCCCCCTGCAGCCAATCCAATGATCCATTACTTGGCTATTTCACTCCATTTACCATAAACACTAATGTGCATACTTATTTACTTCTATGATGATTTGGACTTCATTTGAAAGTTTTATTTTGCATTTTACAGCACAAACACTATGACATCTGCTAAACAAACTTAGCATTAAAATTTCTCTGCCCTTGAAACTCACATTCATTGAAACAGCATTGAAACCCACATTCAAAGAAAATACATTTTACCAGTGGCAGATAAAGATTAATTCTCGGCTGTTTTCAAATCATAGGCCCCTTGCATATGAAACATACATGTGCTCTTTGATACACCTTCATGTTGTTTTGAACATTTTTCCAGTAAACAATGAAACTAAATGCATGCACCAATAATGACAAAACTGCCCAGTTCAGAACATTTCCATCATAAGTCTACTCAAACTTCTACAGTCCACCATTATCAGTAAATATGCACAATTCTACAGTCCACCATTATCAGTAAATATGCACAGTCTCTGAAGTAAAAAAGTCATCTAAATAATTCCACATTAAATAAATCTGTAACTAATGAAGAGGTTGCTGCTTTATATTTCATGGTTTCATCGAAAAATGAAGCATCTGATGCCCCTGAGGAATAAATTGCCTATATTACATTAAAAATGATAAGCTAGTAATATTGCAATAGGAAATGGATGGCAAACTGATAACAGGCTCATAGTTAGTATCTTAACTTTTTCAGTATGGCAGCATTCACCCCTGGTGGGAGTAGAACCAACAACCTTCTCCATCAAAAGCAAGCACACAACCTGTTGTGCTATTAACAATGCAAGCTGACTTAGCATAAGCAGCACTAAACTTCTCTTCCCCTGTAGCTCTCAGCTCCTTGTAAAATCTACTCAATACTCAACTGCATCTCAACTTTCAGCACAAGAAATCTGGAAAAAGCCAAATTTATTGGGGGGGGGTTCAAAAGGCCAAAAACCAGGGACACATTAAACATTGCTTGTATAATCTTGGAAAGTTGCTAGAATAAAATGCTGTGTTACCACCATACATTTTACTGCCAAGGTCCCTGTGCAAAAGAGTCAGAACAACATACCACTATGCCAAATCAGCTGCTTTGTGAAAGAAAAATGCTGTGTTACCACCATACATTTTACTACCAATGTCCCTGTGCAAAACAGTCAGAGCAACATACCACTATGCCAAATCACCTGCTTTGTGAAAGAAAAATGCTGCGTTACCACCACACATTTTACTGCCAAGGTCCCTGTGCAAAACAGTCAGAGCAACATACCACTATGCCAAATCGGCTGCTTTGTGAAAGAGAGGAAGACTGAAACTTAAATGGCTATCATTTAATGAATTCAGTTTTCACCATAGCAGTCAACCTCTTAGCACAAAACACCTCGACAAACCCAGTAATGAGGGAATACAGCCCTCAAACATATTCAGTGAATTTAGTTCTTGCCATAGCTGTCAACCTTAGCACAACAAAACTGGACAAAGCCAATAATGGGGTAATACAGTCCCAAAAATAAGGACAAATTTCAAATATTCATCTTAGAAAATTGCTAAAATAAAAGGTTGTGTAAAAGGTTGTGTTACTACACATTTTCTGAAGAATATGAAGTCTGAAATTCAATGTCAATTTTACTTCTGATAGAACAAAAATAATTTTCAGCAGAGGCCCAGGGAGAAAATACTGCAGACACATGTCTTTGTAAAATGGCAGGACACCAGAGCAAATCCACGCAAACACAGGGATGAGATGCAGGCTCCACACAGAAGGAACCCCAGCCAAGAATCAAACCAGAAAACCTATAGCTGCGAGGCAGCAATGCTACCACTGCACCATCAAATATGCAAGGAATTAAACATTCAGAAACCTGAAGTCTGAAATTCAAATGCCTGTCAATTTTATTTAGCATTTGTTAATCAGGGCAATCTGACTCGGAACAAAAAGACAATTTTCAGCAGAGTCCCTAGAAGAAATAATGCAGACATGTCTTTGTAACATGGGAGGACACAAAAGCAAACCCACACAAACACAGGGAGAAGATGCAGACCCCACACAGAAGGTACCCCAGCCAAAAATCTAACCTGATAATCTACAGCTGTGAGGCAACAATGCTACCACTGCACCATCAAATATCAAGCATTGCAGTATTTAGAAACCACAGATATTATGAGGAACAGATCAGATCACATATGAGGCAAAAATCTGCATTTTTTTTTTACAAATGGTGGTGGGTAGGGAATTCAGGTCCTTAACACCTGCATACAAGGTACAGGGTTCAAGCCTGAGTATCTCTACCCACCACCATTTGCTCTCTCTAGCCACCAGTATATAGTAACTGGGGCATTTCACACACACACTCACACACACACACACACACACACACACACACACACACACACACACACACACACCTTCACCTACCTGACCGACCGAACAGCAAGCCACAGACTGACTGATCCAAGTAAGCTCAGCGACCACCCGAACAGCAAGCAAGCCACAGACTGATCCAAGCGACCGAACAAACAGACCGATCCACAAAGCCTTTGATCCAGTGACTGAACAGCAAGCAAGCCCACAATCCAAACACCTACCCGAAGCCCGTGCACTGAAAACGTCCTGCGAGAGCAGCTCAGTCCTCCTCATTGGTCCTGACCCTGGCTGAAGCAGTCCGGAGCTCCTCTGTTCAGTGCGGTCATCACTGCACATATTCCTGGTACCTCACAGTAATGATTGCTGGGTACCTTTGTTACCTCTGTATCCATATCAGGACTGCTGGTAAAGGCAGTCTTTGTTTTTATGTTTTACAGATTTTTTTTTTGTTATTTTCTAGGTGGGAGGGCTGCAGTCCAGCAGTCCTATAGGACGAGCCGCCCCTGCTTCTGGGCTCTAAACCTGGCACCTTCCCCACAAAAACATGCCATGTCTGCCACAGATCTAGAGCAATGGAGAATGATACTTTCCAGCCAATTCCAGTTATGGCATTTACTGAAGTGCACACACTGTTTGAAACTGCTGTGCTCTACTTACTATCGCACTAACACATTGTTTGGCAGTGCGCACCCTCAAGCAACATGTTTGCATGATGATAAGTAGAGGGCAGCAGTGATGTATTACATAATCGCAATTATAATTCCAAGGTTATTGGATGTACAAGCAGTTGTGCATGTGTGTTAGGCAAATGTGAAGGTCATGCCAGTCCAGACAGCAGAATTATACTTACAGGAATATAGTCACAGTATATCCACAGTCATACATCTGATAATAAATGTGACAATACATAGATAAATAAATAAATAACCGACACAATACTACTGCCTCAGCCCTCATACATATAATTAATATCAGCTCCACTATCTCAGGTGTTGTGAGAGTGACTATAATGGGAAATGGAACAACAGTAAAAGTGTATGGAATGTCCTGCATTTGAACCCAGGACCATGTGTATGGCAGTCCAACACTTAAACCTGCTGTCACAAGAAGGTTGAAACAACACTTGTCTATTTTTCTGTTCATTACTTTAGACTAAAATTTCACAACAGTAAAAAAAAGGTTGCACACCTTGTACTAGAACCCAGAACCATCTCTACTCGAGCCCTATACTTAACACCTGCTGCCATAGGGCTAGTTACATGACAGCCCCTATTTTACTAATCATTCTTAAGGTCTCACTGCTAACTGCTGTGCAATGTTACTTAGTGGGTTTGTGAGATGCCCAAAGGCATTAATTGAATGTATCCAGTTTCTGTTTTTGGCTGTCCAATTGTCCAGTTTGCTCACTGACACATTTCATGCAAGTGTGATAAGTACAGCCAAATGTGGCATTCATTTCCTCCATTCCTGTGATTATGCTAAGTGCAGCATTGCACACTGGCCACAAAAAAGGAAAAATCAGACAAACAAAGACAGAAAAGGAGAAAAAGAGAAAAAGTGGCAAGTCGTTGAGAAAAATGAGAAAAATCAATGTATGACATACGCACAAGAAAATGATGGCTCACATCAGGTATGTTTACATAGATCTGGATTTGAACTCTCACTTCAATGCACCTTCAGAACACAGGATGGGTGCCTTATACCTCTTTGTCACACAAACAGCTTTGCAGCAAAGAACTGAACTCAGTCTGCACACAACCAACTGCAACAGCATCTACCATAGAAGTGTTATTTCTACATTTATTATTTTTTGGAGGTAGTGCACCTAGTGATCACACAACCTGTCATGATTATTGCTTGCAAATATATAGCTCTGTCTTACATTTCTATGTTTGTTGGGCATTCTTCCTTTATCTGACCAATAATTTCAGACATTCAGTGTGGAAGCCATTATATATTATTGGCCTTGTGTGTGAGGATATTAAATGGAAATAATATCATCTGCAGTTGCCAACAAACGAAGGGCAGGTTGCATGCTAAAGAACACAACCTGTGAATTGTGTGCTGCTTACTTACATTTACTTACTTACTTTTCCAATATTACATCTAACACTTTGTAGATCTAACCTGACACATCCAGTGGAAGTAAGGCAGCCTGCAGTGCTGGTGTATTTTCCTTTCCCTAACCACTAATTATTCACAGTTGCAATTCATTAAAGCCAAACACTAAGGGAGTGCCTGCACTATGTTTACATCTCCTATATGGATCCAAGTATTTGGGATTTAACATTTTTCACAAATTCATGCCTCATTTGCATCTCCATAATGCTAACAGCCCTGAATCTACACCATATAAAAAGGCAACCATGTAACTAGGCAAACTGATGGTGAGAAGACATATTTATGTTGGGAAGACTGCATATATGCTATTTCTTCAGGAAATATCTGTACAGAGGATTAGCCTCAGAAGGTATGCTTGCATTTTGTCAGCTACACACTGCATATGCTGAAATGCATTTAAGAAAAACCTGAAGCAAAGTATTTTACACTTTGATCTGTATACATTTGTTAGAAGTGTACTTATGGAATGGTCATGTTTGTTAAGCCATTTCAGAGGCATACATGATTGCCAATACATGAAAATGAAATGTTGTGCGATAAACATGCATAAATGATTCAGGGACTGTTCCTTTAATAGCACTTTTAGCATTTCAAAGATGGTTTGTTAGCAAAATGTGTAACTTTCTTGTTATTTTTTTTTTGAGGGGGGGGGGCAAAGGTGAGTTACAGTTCTGACCCACACAAAGAAGGATTTGTTTATCTTATTAATCTCCTTGTTTTGCATCCTGCATGTTGTTTGTATTTCACATGTGTAGATCATTGTATGTTTCTTGAGGAGGTAATACTGAGTGACTACCTTTTCTGTTTTATCTGAAATCAATTATTAAGTACTTATGTGATACTTATATACATTATCCTTCTGTTGTCTTTTAAGATACCTAGGAGTATGCTACCCAGGTGTGTTGTGTGTTAATCCTTGGAGACCCCCTTCACTGATGCTGAGAACTAGGTGATAGTAGATGCCTTTAAGCAACATGATGCTTTTCTGCTTGAAAGGGGAAGGGGAGATATGGCACATAAGATGCAAATTTGGCAACAGATAGTTGATAACCTGAATGCATGGCTGGCCACAGCAGGAAATATGAGCAGGTGTGCCACAGGGCCACTGCCATAATCACATCTGCATGGAGGAGAGCAGCTGCAGTGGGCCATTGCCAGATGGTTACTGGGGAAGGGCCTGCTAGAGAACCACCACTAACACCCAATGAAGAGTTCCTGGCCAATATCAGGCATCCAGACAGCTCCCAGAGAGTGCAGTACAGCATGTGCTGAATGTCAGAGCAACAGTTTCAGATACAGCAAGCACATTGCAGGAGGAGCTTCCAGGTAGGCTTTGGTATATCAACAGTTGAATACTGTTGTGCAGTAAAACAACTGAAATTAATAATTTATTTCTGTGTCTCATGTCCCTTTTTTTTTGGGGGGGGGTTGAAGATTGCTACAGTTATTAGCTTAGGTTGGAGCTGTCAGGCACATTCTTGTTGAAAGTATAGTTAATGGCCATATGAAGTAGTAAAATTATTACTTCCTGTGCTACTGTTAATAGTATTGATGCTGCCCTTACCTTTTGCTTAACTTCTTCTGGGAATGTCTGGAGTATCTCATCTGCAGATGGTAAGCTAAACATTTTTATGTCAGTACTGTTGAGCAATTTAAAGAAATATTTTACTGTGTGTGATGTTAATGTCAGGCATGTCGTGTTTATCACTGTACTGTCTGTAATAGTGGCAGCACTGTTACTTTGTTAGCATATATTGGACAATATTAGTGTAGGTATTAATTTTTTCTTGTGTTTGTTACTTTTTATCACAGATGATCATGACAGTGAGAGTGTGGGCCCTCTGCCACCTGATGTCAGTGTATCAGCAGACTCTGATGATGATGATGATGATGATGATGATGATGGACAAACAGAGGTACAGTTGGGGGGTGCAGAGTTTGAATCTGACACTGAGGTTGACATACAGCCATCATCTGCAATTTCATTGAACACAGCCAGTAGCTCTACACCTACCCATTCTAGTGAGCTCTCAGATATTGGACAGGTGGAGGGCAAAGCCATTGAACAGGGAAGTGTGGCTACTGCGGCTTCATTAGCTGTTGACTTTGTCTGTAGCCATACTGTGAGTGTGGTGCCATGCAGGAGGGTTGATAGGGGTGCTCAGAGGGGTCTGCTGTCCCTCCTCCACCTGGTGCAGGTGGCTCTTCCTGTGCCACTCAACATATGTTTAGGGCCATCATGGAGGTGCAGGCATGTATCCATAGGTGCTCCTGACAAATTCTTAGGGTTGTAGATGTGGTACAGTCTGATATCTGTGACTACTTCCACAATGTTGCCGATTCAATGGATCGGATGAATGACACGATGGAATGAGGGGTGTCTGTGATGGACTAAGGGGTGTATGTCATGGAACAAGCATTGTCTGCGATGGAATGTCTGCTGGGAGGAGAATGACATCCTCATGGCCATAGGTCAGCCACATCATCTGTTGCCTGCCAACGTGGCCCTGCCTGATCACGCTCCCATAGTGGCAGTACTTCCACTGCTCTGTCAGTGAGTGTGCTATCCACACCCACATGTGGCAGGCCATATCCACATGTGGCAGGCCATGGGGTCATGGTCCTTGGCATCTCCGTGAAGGCAGCTCATTCAGCAGACATCAGTCACTTTCAGGTAGCAGCAGTACATCTGACCGTGGACATGGACGTGCCAATGCAACTCCTGGGAAAGCGAGTTCTCATGGTCAGGAAAGGCAATGATGAACTGCCATCAATACCATGCATGGCTCACACCTGTCCAACATACCAAGTTGTGGAGCCAGCACAGAGCTTAGCTGTGTTCATGCAAACACTCACACACCAATTTCACCTTGAGGACCCCTACAGACACACACAACAGTTACTCATTTTGTTTCCATGGCCATTTTTTGGTTTATCCAAATGTTAGCCTGCTTTTCTTTCTTCTTCCCACACACTCACTGACCTTTTGTGTCAACCTAGGCTTCCTGCCCCCCACACACACACAACACCCTGTGCAAGTGATGACAACTGTGACAAATCCCTGTTTCTAGCTTTTGGATACAGGGATAAAAAAGCTTTGTGTCTGATGCTCAGGTTGCATAGACAACTTAGTGCTTAGTTTATCTGCATTTGTGGTGTTGAACTGGTAATTGTATCTTTGACTTATATTGGCCTTGAAAAGTTAGACAGTTGATAGCAGCAAAGTTTCCCAACTTTATAGTGAATGATCTTGTGATGGTTGTGAAGTCAGAAACTGCAATGTATATCATTACTTTCTAACTTCACTCTTTAATGACTTTTCAGTACAAATGTATGGTGCTAACCTGAGGGCATGCATTGATCATCAGTACTTTTGAGAGGTATGACTGTGTGAATCTTTGATGCCTGAGGCTTTCTACTTAGAAATGGACACATATAAGTCAAATAAGTCTCTGCGGTCACATGTTAAGGTAATTTCTGTACAAATCTCCTACCTTTTACTTGCTTACCAAGCCAAGTAATGAAATACAAGGATATGCCACAAATTCATATTATTAAACAATACACTCCAGGTTCAAAACTTTCCTTGTAAATGCAGCAGTTGCCACAATTTAAGTTCAGGGCTTACTCTATCCGATGTAAGCAGAGCACACCCAATACGTTGTGAGGTAAAGGTTGTGTGAGTTGCCAGACATCAATGTTACTATATGTATGTGAGTAGGAGGAAGGTTTTAGGCCCCTAGGTGGTGACTGAGTATGCTATGTGTTGTCTCTTAGTGAATGCATGGGCATACTGAGCACACCTATGTCTGCGTGCACCCACAGCAGTTGGTGGTTCCCCCTCTGACTCCTCAACTGCCTGTGGCTGTGGTGAATTGGCATTGGTGGTGGGATATGTGCCTTTCCCCTTGTTGACAGGATTATGCTGTGCATCATGGCACATACTGTGAATATGTCTGTACATGTCCATGGATTCTACTGCAGGGCTGCCCCAGATGTAGCTAGGCACCAGAACCATGACTTCAGCAGCCCAAACACATGGTCTATGATATTTCTGGTTTGGGCATGTTCCTCATTATGGTGTCCTGCCATTGGTGTGCCATGGTTCCAGTGCCTAGCCTCATCCTCCAGTAAATAACCCTGTGGGGTATCAACCCTAGCAAACATCTGGTACAGTTGGGAGGTGTGCCAGATATGTGTGTCATAGTAACAGTCAGAGATGCCAGTACAAACATTCAAGATGATTCCTTTGGCATTAAACATGACTTGGAAGTCCTTTCTGTTTATGTAGAGCCTACCCTGCTCCCTGGGTGCTGACCTCATTTCTATATGTGTGCAATCTATGGCACCCAGTACTTTAGGGTAGTGTGCTACATGGTAGAACTCCTGCATATTTCTGGCCCTCTCCTTAGAACTATGGTGCATAGATTCATAGGTTAGTACTAAACTAACTAACCATATGAGCCATTTTAAGTCTAGTCAATTAACCCATGTGAGAATCAAACCCTGCACCTTTTGTCTGTAGGGCAAATATCTTAACCATTATGCCATCCTCACTCTGATGAAATCAAACCCTGTACCTTGTGTCTATGAGGCAGATACCTTAACCATTATGCCAAACCTACCCATTTTATGCCAAACCTAGGAAAATATATGTGATCATTGGCATGTTGCAGCATAACATTGGTGGAGGATCCTGGATGCTGATGACTGTGACACCCCCAGCATGCCCCCTGTTAGTCTCTGAAAGGTACCTGTAGTTAAAATTCTAAGAGCTACACATACCTTTGTCTCCACTGGGATGGGTCTCCCTTGGTTGTCTCTGGCTCTGAGTTCAGGATGGCAGACATCACAGGGTTCCTGTAGTGTATCCCTGTCCACCATGTAGTACTCTACAATTTCCACATCATGTAGGTTGTGAAAAGTTAAACAGTGCCTGAAAACTCATCTCTTTCTCGGCCTAGGCCTATTGGCAGCAGCAACAGCAGTAGCAATGGCTTCAGCCTGTAGCACATGCAATTAAATTAAAGCAGCAGCCCCTAACATTCTATCAGTGTAGACTCCTTTCCATGGCTATATTTCAAAGGTTTTGAACTTCGCAGGAAAAAACAGTGCAGATTCTAGATGGATGTTTTGTAGCTTGCTGAACTGCTCCTCAATGTTGGATTAGTTGGTTAGCATGCAATTCAGCTGCTTATGCAGTAATTAGCATGCCACAGTGTTTACTTTGTTTGCACAGGGGTGCTCACCTGTACACAGCACTTACTGAATTTGAATTTTGTTGCTACCATGTAGGGTTTATTGAATCCGCCTGACAAAGTATTTATTTTCAAAATGGTTACAGAATCAAATCAGTTTTGTTCTGAGAGTTGTCTGTCTTGTGCACCAAATGTTTGTTGCACTTGATATAAAAGTTGAATAACTTGTACAGCACTTTATAACCCTTGAATTAAACATTAAGTCTCTTAATTTCACTACAGCTAATATCAAAGGTTTAGTAGAGTCATGTAAAATGAGTCCTTCATTGACTAAAAGATAGAAGAAGACAACCTGACCTATGAACATCCAGTGGTAGCAAATGATTTACAAAAAGAGAAACAGTGACTGCTGATTTTTTTTTATACTTGGCCCCCTTTTCACATTAAAATAGAGGTTAACATGGAAAGGAAAAGTGTTGTCATAGTAACATCATATTATTAGGCTTAAATTTAACTTTCTTGACTGCAGTGTTGTCTCCTGCAGCTTAAACTTACCAGAGGGAATTATTAACAAGCTCATGTATTGTTTTAAGTTTTTGCAGAAGTCTTTCAAAGTGTGCAACTTAAGAACTATCTATTTTTAATTAATACATGTGTTGACTGGGAAGGTGAAGTGGGGGTATCTTGGACCCGTTCAGTCTTGATTCTGACCACAACAAGTGTACATGCAATACACATGGGCAGACTGAAGCAGTTCAATAAACAGGATGTTTTTGAGAGGTAAGAAGACACTCAACTGTTTGCAGAAAGCCCTTGCAGATATTGGTGATGGAGGTGTAGAGTTATGCAGACACAGAATAGATCAGCAAGGGTTGGAAACAGAAGTATTGCCAGTAAGGATAAATACTAATAGGCTTGCAGCTGCAGCCATCATAATTATTACATAGGGTCATAGTGATATATATCCCATATGGTTTTAAGTTCATTTATTTAGCTAAAGGGTCAAATGTTATTAGCATTTAAGCAATATGAAGTAGCAAAATATGTCTTAGAAACTGTGATCAGAACTAAAAGCACACTTAGAAAAGTCCAAGCTACTTAAGTGTTTCCTTTTAATCGCTGTTATTGCTCAGGAGTGTTTGCTGGCAGTTCAACTCATTTAACATAGGACTACATAATTTTTACATAGCTGGAAATGTATGTTTTGGAAGTGAAGTATAGAGGAAAAATAACAATTTAGGAGAGAAAGAAAAAAATCTAACATACACCTCAAGTTATGTTAACATTCATGTTATCTTTGGAGTTTCCCACCGCTTCATCATTTAAATACCTGAACTGTTAAATATACAAAGTAGGAAGAGATTAAGCTTCATTCCCAACTGTTTTTTACTCAAGCAGTGTGTATCACAAAACCTTTTTATAGTTTGCTGCACCATTTCAATGACTGACAGATAAACAACTATCGATTATGTTTTTCAGTCAAAGGCGCCTAAGAGATTCATAGCTGAGAATATCCTCAGAGAGTACTACATCACAAAGTGTCAACATTCATTTCACTAATAATCATAACTTAAGCAATGCTGAATCTTGGCTTCCACTGGAATAGAACTTAGCTATAGTAGCTAAATATATTTCATTCATTTTAGAGGGAAAATTTGGCACAATGAAGAAATGGAAATTAAGTGAATAATTTTTCATTATACTACAAATGATTTGCTAACAGTGGACATGATTCTGAAGATAAATGTTAGAACTGCGTGAAAAACTGCCTCTGAGCTATAATAATGCAGTAAATAAAAAATAATAGTGATTTACAAGCAATGCTGTTTATAAATAAGTATTAAAGGAGTTGCATGTACTGTCTAAAATCATGAGGTGGCTTGGTCCAGCCTTCCCTTGCATAGCTTTCCATAGTTCTGAGTACTTAATGTTGTAATGATGTCAGGAGTAGTTTAAAATAAGTGTTGATACTAGAGTTTAATCATACTTCATGAATAAGGCATATTTCTGCTAAATAAATTGCAGTGGTCATGCAAACCATGTACAATAAATGCTAAATAATGCTGTTGGCCATGCAGGGCCAGACTTAGCAGTTGTGGGGCCCAATTTGGCTATGTTGGTGGAGTCCTTCAGCTGACCCTCCCCTATCTAGCACCCCAGCACTTCCTCCACTTGCTAGCTTCCTGGATTATCTACCAAGCATATTTAATATTACTGTGTATTACAAATAAAGCAACATGTTTATTTATTAGCTTATATTTTGTCATAAGAGATGTTAAAAATAGAAGAAAAACAATGGAGTCCTGGATTACCTCCAGATCCAATAGCTCTTTGAGCCCTCTCATCATATCCTGTTTAACTCCCTCAGGCATCTTATAAGGGACCTGTTTTCTTGGTCACTGAGGCCCTATGCTTTCATGGAACTTCATCAGGTAAGTGCACCCTAGCTTATCAGTAAACGTGTCCAAAAACTCCTGTAGTACTGCTGGATCTCCCAAATATGGGTAGGAGAAAGTGGCAGTGCTGCCCCTCCTCTTTGTCTCTTCACTCACACTTCCTTTTTATTTCATTTTATCTATTTTTTCTATTTCCCTCCTTTCCCCTGCTTCCCCTCATTAGACTCAACAATAACGAATACCATAAATAATTTGTTCTTTGTATATTATTTATTCTGCAGAGGAATGTAATAAAATTTGATGTTATGAAAATGTGCAGGTATTTTTCTTACCGATTTTACTGACCAAATTCTTGTATCACATCTACTTATTAATATGTTATTTATTTATTTTATTTATTTATTCCAGTTTGATGACCGGGGAGGTCCACTGGGTTCGGGGAGAGCGTTTTCAGTGGAGGCGCAGGGCGAAAAGCTCTAACAATACATAGTTACATGAATAATTACTAAGAAACTTTGCATTATTGACAAATAAACAGGTAGCCTTCATAAAGAAAAAAACAATTGCAATTTTGTTTAAGTGTAAAAGACAGGCAAATTGCCTTGACTTATACCCCTCTGCATGCTTGCTCTTAAAAATACAGCTGTTACATTGATATAGATTAAAATGTACTCTTATATTTTTCTGTTTCATTGGAAAAGTTGTAATGGTTATGAAACAGGACTACATTTTGCTTTCATAGTTTGAGACTTGTAGTTGGGAAGCTTATGTGTGAGATTGACTGGTTATATATGATGTCGTAATAAAAAGTAAAAACTACAAGAAAAACCAAGTCAAATTAGAGTTTTCACTGTGTGATACCTTAAACCTCCTGTAATAGAGGCCCATTGGATATATGCAAATGACCCCTTAAGGAAATCAAGTGTTTCGGCTATATGGCTTCTGAATATCCATGATTTTATACTTTTTCCTTTTTAAGTCTTATAGGACCAATTCAGGCCAACAAAGCCAAATGCCAATAGCTGTGTATATGCACATTTCAGCCTTTTTATGACCTCATAAGCACAGCATAAGCAGACTGTTTGGCTATACTCTAGGAACATGGGGTCTCCAAACCCAGCTGATGTCCATAATCTCCATAATGTTTATGCCCCTGTCTGGTTGGAGGACAAGCTAATCCAGGACATTTTTATTGACCCAGTCCAAAAAATATATACCCATTGTTGGAAAGGTAGGACCTCCAAACAATGAAAGGATAATGGATGTCACCAAGGATTTAAGAGCCATTACTTACAGGGATATCTTCAATGAATGTCACAAATTTTTCCTGGTCATCAGGGGCTAAAGAGGATGATTGAAAGCAAGCTATGAGTTTGGACATATGTCACCCTAAAGTGAGCTGTAGTTCAATAAGCTCACTATGTTGGGTCTTTGAGTACATTTCTGAAGGGATGCTTTCCCTGATGTACACTAACACTTCACCACCATTACTTATGGGGCTTGTTGCTCACCAGGTCAGGAAGAAACAGGCAAATGTTGCTGGTTCTTGTTCAAGCATATTTATTATATAACTGTCACAATAGTTCGCAATGGAGAAACCAAATAAGGGTCATTGTTTTATACCATTATGTATAAATTACTGCCAACATTTTACAATCAGTTCTTGATTTCTGAAGAAGGTTTTCGAAAACGCATTGTCAGTGTTTTGCGTTATTAAAGTGTTCTTGATTGTTGAATATCGGTCTCGGTCTCATCACCCTTATTTGGTTTCTCCATTGCGAACTATTGTGGCAGTTATTAGTTTGTTTTGTTCGCTATTCCATCCGTTACATATTTATTATATACAGACACAGCATAAACAAAGCTAAGTAACTTAAACTTATAAACAAACTAGCTACCATGCACATAGATATTAACACTGGCTGCACCTTCAAAATGACACTGAAGCTAACATGTGCTTGGTATTTATATGGACCCACAGACCTTGAAAATGCTTCTTAAAGGTACAGCACACCTGCTATTCTACATCCTTCCTCTTTAAGAAATGAGTCAGGCATTCCTGACCAAATGCTATGCACCTTTCTCTTCTGGACACATGGTTGACACCACAATTATGACAGTTAACAATAAAGTTTGATTTGGGTTTTTCTGATTCACCCTTATACTGTACTGAGCAGCATCTGTTCTGCACTGGATAACTTTGTTTCTGCACTGAGCATGCTCCTTTAACTGAACTGGTCTTGGAATTTACTAGATGACTACGGGTTTTAAATAGAAGTCCTGCAGGGGCTACTGCTGCCATGTGCTTAGGCCTGTCACATGCTGCATGATGCATGCTGTCTACATCATCTCTGGAGCCTGTTGAAACCATGCTCTTATCACTAGCAAGCAGACTTGTGTGCCTTTCTATAACTTCATGGATCTGACAAATCTCAATGACTTTGCTCAGTGTCAAATTTTATTTTATTTATTTTTTTTATTGGTATTTATGCTGCCACGAAGCAAAATATTTCTCACAGCAGCATTAATACCACGCACGAGTCTGTCCTTTATTAACTCATCTTTTAAATCACCAAACTTACACATTTTAGCTTTGTTTCTTAGGTCAGTAATGTAAGCTGCAAAAGTTTCCTCTTGTGTCTGATCTCTCATGTAAAACAAATGCCTCTCTAATGTAACATTAGCCTGGTGGGTTACACACTTCTCTGCACTTCAGACACTCAGGGTCTTCCCTTGATTCAGCCTGCACAACAATACAACAAGTTTCTCATTCACCTTCATACACTGTTGCCGCATATACAAATGAACAGACCTTTTCAATGGCCTATGACCCTGCTAGGTTTAGCAAAATGAATGCCCTGGTGCATGCATCTTTATCAGAATAAGCTACTTGTATAAATATATCATACTTCTTCTTTTGGCTTTTCCCAGTCAGGGGTTGCCACAGCGGATCATCTGTCTGCTCATGATTGGCAGTGGAGTTTTACGGTGTCGAGTTGCCAGCCCGACACTCAACCTTCCACAGAAGGCACACACACACTCACACCTAGGGCCAATTTAGAGTGTCCAATCCACCTACAACATGTCTTTGGGATGTGGGAGGAAACCCATGCGACCACAGGGAGGACATACAGACTCCACACAGAAGGCACCCCAGCTGAGAATCGAACCGGAGAACCTCTTGCTATGAGGCAGCAATGCTAACCACTGCACCAGCCCTATAAATATATCATACTCTTACTCAAATATTCTCCAATTCTCTGCAATATTCTGATCAAATACAAGTGGTTGTGGCTTGTGAAATCCATCTACCACATTAACATATCTTAGTGAAGACTTTTGCAAATATGCACAAACACACACACTTATACATACACACACACATGTGCTTGAAATTTATGCCAGTACTTGCAATAGCTCAATAAGCTTCTGTATAACTGAACTTTATGAAATGTCTCCTGGGCACTGTAATACTCTTGAAATAATTTTACTGTAAAAGTCACTTGTCTTGAAATTATTTTACTGTACGAGCAATTCATCTTGAATTGACTGTAAAAGTAATTTGTCATCATTTTAAGAAATCTTTCAAATAACTGCACAGTGCAAATAAACTGGGCAATAGAAGCTGAGAGCAAGAAACATTTCAAAGCAACTGTAATTTATAAATAAACTATTTTAAAGTAATTGCAATTTGTAAATAAACTAATTATACTTTGTGAATGAACTGGCAGAAGAAGGTCAGAGTGAGAAACACTTCGAAATAACTGCACTTTGTGAATAACAGTACACAGCACACTGAAACTTCCCCAGATGGCTGCACTTTGCCAAATACTCTGTACAGTGTAAGAAACACTCTGTAACGGCAGCACTCTGTGAATAGACACACCCATGCACAAGAAACTTTTCAAAATGGCTGTATTTGATTGCACTTCATGAAATAGTTGCACTTTGCACACAACAAACCCTTCGGAATAAATGCACAGTAATAAACACTCACTGTAAGCACTTTTACACCCTTGAGATACTTTGAATAACTCTAGTTATGCTACTCAAGGCTTCAGTCAGTGCAAAGTAGTAATTTATGCCAAAACACAGTAATTTGCCAAAACACATGCAGTAGCCTTGCTTTAGTTATGCTCAATGTGCCCTTTTCTGCCCCTTCTGTTCTATTCATTTTGCTAATTTACTCTCTTAATATTCCCTTTTGTTATATTTCCCTGGGATTCCATAACGGCAAAATGCCATGTCTAACTAGTGCAGCAGCTGCTGCATGGAATATGGCCACCCAGCAATCCAGTAAACAAGGCTGGGGGTGTGCATGAGCCTGCTAACACTATTCTGCCACGGGCATGACTGGATTATGCTAATGACCTCATTTTCTGGTGAAAAACATGCAAGTGAGGTCAATTAGTGATCCAGTAAGCAGGCAGGCATCCATGCCAGAATAGTGTAGCTTGTAGAAATGTACTTGGTTACTCACCATGTGCATTTCTGCAAAAATAAAAACTGGGGCATGACAGCATGAACACAAGCATGTATTCTATTCCTTAAGCATGCCAATGGCTAAAAATATGGGCATTGGCATGGAAAAGGATTGAAATTTATAAAAATAAAACTTTTTTATGGCTGATTTTGGCTGTTTAAGTGTAGCATAGTGGTGTGCAAATGAGAGGGTGCAGAAAAAAAAAGGGAAAAGACATTTCGTAGTGAAATCTGCATTTTACCATTATAGTGCTTAGCATGAAGAATGAAAACAATAGCATGGAACAGTGGTTGCTAAGGGGAAAGCCTCTAGTGTAGTGCTGTAACTAGGGACTAAGGCAGTAGGGTATGCTAATGAGGGAAATTTGCTGAATCACAAAAAAGAGACCATTGCCTAACTGCACCTAACCATGTAGGAGCTATAAGGCAGTTGTGTAAGCAGGAGAAGCAGCTGACATGAAAAGGATATGCATCATGCTTGGTGTAAGCACACTGGAGCTCTGCAGCTCCTGTTTGTGCTCAGCTAAGCACAGCTAAGCAAGGGTGTGTGTCTGAGGCTGCTTAGCTGTGCTTAGCTGAGTTTATAAACGACAAGTGTGTTCATTCCTAGGGGAGGGCCTTTACAGCTCAGCAGTGTTTACCTTAGCTACAACTGTTTGCGCAGTGTGCAGCTGGGCATAAACATAACAGAAATAGGGAAAAAAAGGAACCAGCATATTAAAGGAAATGAAGTGCAAATCACTAATATGGGACCCTGCAACTCACAGTGGGCCAGTCAAAGCACTCAATAATATAACTGGCAGCTGGAATGTATCATACTCAGCCAATCACACAGGCAGCATATGCAGCACACCAGTATAAAGTAGGCAAACACCCTCCAGTCTGGTTTTTCCCACAAACTTTGCTCCATTGGAGTAAACCTGGGAATTTTAATGGACAAAATGCTAGGGGCTGATGTCGCTTTGATACATCAGTATGTGCTAGAGGCTGAAGGTGGTGAGGAGGATAATGCTGACAACCGGCCCAGACTGAGGAGGAGGAGGAGGGGGAGGAGGATGAGTGTTCAGACCCAGGGTAAACTACCAGGGGCTACATGATCTGGAAATAGTAGAGCGCTACAGGATGGACAGGGGCATACTTCAGCAACTCAACGAGCTGTGTCTGCCTTGTCTCAGAGCCAGAGCCAACAGAGGGGAACCCATCCCAGTAGATATCAAGGTATGTCTAGCCTTAACAATACTAGCTACAGGTACTTTCCAAAGACCTAATGGGGACATCATGGTGGTCTCACAGGCATCTGCATCCAGGGTAATCCACCAGTTTCTGGATGCCATGCTACCACATGCCAGTGAGCATATTTACTTCCTCAGCAACCATGAGGAGAGGACCAGCAATATGCGCCTCTTCCACCATATAGCAGAGTCCCGGGAGGTACTGAGTGCCATAGACTACACGCACATCCACATTAAAGCACCACCCAGTGAAGAGGTTAGGGTCTACATAAACTGCAAGGGCTTTCACTCCATCAACTGCCAGGTCGTATGTAATGCCCAGGGCATTATCATGAATGTGTGCTGGCAGCCTTGGAAGCTATCACGACTCCCACATTTGGCATTCATCACAGCTGTACCAGGAATTTGCCAGGGGGGACATCCCGTATGGCCATCTGGTAGGGAATGCTGGCTATGCACTGGAGCTGTGGATGATGACACCCATCAGAAATGCACACACACCCATTCAAAAACACCATAATGAGGCAGACACACAAACCAGGATCATTGTGTGTTTGGGATGCTCAAGTTATGGTTCTACTGCCTTGGCATATCTGGTGGAGCCCTGCAGTACTCTACAGCCACATGTGCACACATGTTCATAGTATGTGCTGTGCTAAATAATATGATCCTTCAGAAACAGCTGCAGCTGGAACAGCATGGGAAAGGGCCACACAGACCCCCCCCCACCATTGCCAAGGTCCCTACAGACACAGAGAGACTCAGAGGAGGAACCCCCTGAGTCAGCTTCTGTAGGCAGATGGAGGCATGCACAGTATGCCCTGGCCTTGGCAAAGAGGCAATGTATAGCACACACACTGACACTGAAGGGACCCAGGCACTGACACCTCTCTCCAACTCGCACATTCAGTAAAATGGATGCCACACACATCACACTACCTGTACCATACCATTTATAGGCAGTGTACATTGTGCATCCAACATAGGCAGCCTTCAAGCACCATTCTTACAACTGCCACAGGCACAAGGTACATGGTATGTCAGTCTTCTTAACAATAAATCAATGGAGTAGTATGTTCTGGTAGCATCTTTAGTGATATGTCTCTAGTCTGCAGTACAGGGCACAATACTATGCTAAGTGGGACCAAAATGTAAAGCAAATAGCAGCACAGTCTGTGTAAATATATACAGTTGACAGGTGTGCCACCCCAACACCCATATTCTCATAGAAATGCAGTAATATGTATGTTTGTAGGGAAATAGCAGCAGAGCACACATTACCAGGCATGTTCCAATCAACATGATAACTTGTTGCATGTCCACAATATGCAGGGGTCAATGAGCTATGTAAATGTGTGGTTAATACTGTCAGGATGTGACCAGCACTTACTCCCTGCTGTTGTGTAGTAGTTACCTAGGGATAGTACTGTGGTTGACAGGGCCATGTTCCAAGAACTAAAGTGCCAACTATTCTGCATGTCAGCTACCCCTATGGTAGGAGTTGTACACACTGTCCAGACATCAATATTTGCTATTGCACGAAAGCTGGACAGGTAATGGACAGGGGGCCACACATATGGGCAATACACAGCTTGGAGTAACCTACACAGTGCCTAACATACCTCTCAAGTGTACTTACCTATTGTAGAATGTCCAAAGGTTTGCAACATATTTGTGGTCTATATATCATGAAGTAGTGGTTGTCTGGCAATTCATTGGCAAATCATGTAAGACTAAGGTCAGAAAAATAATGACAGGTTGTAGTGTCAGACTGCATACCCTATAGAAACATGCATGCTAATGCAAAACCTGTTATTGAATCACCTTTCTAGGTTTGTAAGGCCAATATTTAAAAATGGTCACTATATTTAGGCCTCTGTCCCCCAATTACTTATGGCTTTGTCCAGATGTCTGGCTCTCAGAAGTTGAGAAGTATGTTGCCTAGTAGGACAGCAGGTACCTGAAGATCAGTGTACTGCTAGTGAATAAAAGGTTGCCACCTTTCTCTGTCAGCACTGACAGCATGTCACTGCCCAACAGCCATACCCCTGAAATGATGCAGGTTGCCACAGAAGGAGCACAAGTATGCCTTGTATATCTGTTCTGCTTGACCTAACATTTCATTTGCCTTCCACCTATTTGCAAAACAAGAAAGGGTCATGTCAAAACAGCAATGGCAGACAGTGGGGAAGTAGACATCATACTCATAAGAGCAAACAAGCAATTACCAAACCAGTCTCCCAACTCTCTGTTTGGCAGAACATATTTCAGCCTGTCCAGATGTCAGTCTCTGACTGTATGATAGCCAGGCCCACATGTAGCCTCATACATGTAGTAACACAAACCATCTAAGGACCACAGTAAATGGAGTGGTGCAATGATGGAAAACTTGCTAAATAGTTACACTCAGAGGTGTGAAGTCCACAACTTTGTGTGTGATGTAACAGCATGTACCCCGCTCACTTCAGAAATACAAATACATAACAGCAGCCACTGTGGCCAAAGCCTGTGACTGGACTACAAAAGGACAAAGAGACACACATAAGGGGAAGGGGAACCACTGGCCAGACAAATGGAGAATGTGCACACCAGAACAAATTGTGCAGTAACATAGGTGACATGCAGTGTATGGAGTCAGTAAACATCACCTGCAAATACACAACACACACCCATGTAAGTGGAGGTCCGCAACAAAACAAAACCCACACAATGGACACCTCAGAGGCAAAATTACATGAAACCTCCACAAACCTACACACCACAGATTGTGCAGACTCCACACACCGGGGTCTTGCAAACATTAAGACCTTACCCCAAACCCCGAACACCTAACCTACACAGATAGGCTAACAGCACTGCCCCTCTACCCTGTTCCATACAGACTCTGCTGAGGTGACCCCTGTCTGGCATACAAAGCAATCCAGACCCTGCCTTGATGGGACTGTTACACATCTGGAACTGAAGATCCATTCCATCAACCTGTAGGTGCAGCATCAACCTGGGCTGTGATATCAGTACGGCTTGTCGGTGTGACAGATATGTGTACCACGCACTCCCCCATCTGTGGAATACACTCCCTGTCAACAGTAAGCCAAGTGTCTCAGTATCCCTAGTGATGTGCTCCCTGTATAAGTGCATGGGAAACACAAAATACAGTCCTGTGATTCCACCTGTGTCCCTGCTAGACAGGGACTCTGCATGCTGACATGTCATAACATGGACTACACTCTCATCTGCATGGGTTATATGGGCTTCAGGGCCAGTACCCTACTAATGTCATAGCAACATATCAACCTATACACAACTGTCTGTCAGTCAGTGGCAGCTCGTGCCATTGGACTTTAGGACTGCAGCCCTCCCAACAAAAAGATTCAAGTTTGGAGTTTGGACATTTACATTTCAAAAAAATAAACCATGTAAATTTTTTCTTAATGATGTGCTAATGACGAGTCTGACTGACTCACATAGTCCCAGAACTCAAACTGCACATGCTCATTGAGTTCCGATTTTTATTTATTTATTCATTTATTTTAATTAGCGAGTGTGACCATTTCTGTAAATCTAGACTGCTTTACAAGCAGTCCAGATATGATAGAAGGCATCAGTGTGATGCCCAGAAGTCTATGCATTTTTTAACTGCACAGTAAAGTAAAGGGGGTTCGGACTGCCACGTCCGCAGTAACGTGATGTGGACGGATGGATTGCTACTGATTGGTTCTTGTTTACTTCTCAAAAAAGAGAGCGAGAAACAATCAGTAGTAGGCTTAGCCTGTAGCATAGTGACTAAGCACAGTACTTACTTGTGCTATGGACTATATCATTAACTTGTTGGTGCAAGTATTTGAAGTGCCTTATCTTTAATTTTTTTTGGCTTGCTTCTGCCTTTTGCCTTGCTGGCTTGCTTACGCAGCTAACAGTCATTGAATCAGACACAGAGAGGAAGAAAGAGTTCCTTTCTTCATGAAGAAGAGTCAGAGAGGAAGACAGACAGTCGCAGAAACTTTAGTGAAATAAAAGTTCTTAAACTGAGGTAGTTGCCACCGCCGGACTTGGCTCTGTACAGATGAGATGTCAATGTAATAAGTAATTTTTTTTTTTTGTACAGCCAGTACTCTCGAATGCAGCAGCAGTGAAAATCTGCACAAGAAGTAATGATGTTCATATCGTGGATTAAATATAATAAACTGGCAAATGCGGTTAACTGCAGATTGCAAGAGTGATAGGTTTCCCAGGAAGCGAATATAAAGAGAGAAAATAAGTCATATCAGAGTGAGAAAAGAAGAATTCCTTTTTGAATAGTTGCCATTTCATCTTGGATGAGCTAAAATACAAATTTATTTACTTCTGATTTAATTTTCTCTAAATGATATTTAAAGGGTAAGGAAGGGTCCAACCACAGGCCTAAGAATCTAAAATGATAAGTATTGCCTATAATGTTTACTTATGGGTCAGTGGCCGACCAGTCAATCCAAAGAGTATGTTTTTCCTGCCTTTTTTTCTCTCCCTTTTGCTGACCATTAAGTCTTTCATAACATGAGCAGTCCATTATTTCTTAGTGTGTATGAGCCAGTCATGGGAGGCCATGATCCAGGCCTGCAATGGAAATTTTTCAGTGAACTGTGTCCCTTCTACTGATAACCTTTGAGAGCAGTAGTCCTACACTACACAGCCTGTTCATTATGCACACTTCTTCACATGCTCAGTGACTTCTACTGTTATTTACATGCTGCTTGTGTACACTCATTCCCATCTTGCATTTGCCAAGACACCCTATTACCATTGGAGACTAGTCTAGCAGCAGACCATCTGCCATGTCTTCATGTAACATGGGTGAGCCCACTCAGCAGTTCACTCATCCCCTTCCTCACTAGCCCTTTTTAACAGATACTAGGTCATCAGAATGACAAGCAGGGCTTTAACATTCTACATCATATATCTGACCAAAGAGCATAGGTTTGTTTTGTCTGGGTTATTTTGAATGTATTCTGCTGAACAATAATGGCCGCAATGTCCTTTCATAGCAACCCTAATGCTTAAATGTCATATGTATCATAACTTATGGCACTTCTCCAAATGCTAACATACAGCATGATTGTTATTACTAAAGAATGATAATACAACTTATCTTAATCATGTAAATATAATACACTACATCAATATTTCATAAAATTATTAGAAGTTTCAAGGCAATTTTAGTCCAATACTATGTATATCTTGCCAAGACACACCCAGTCTTGGGTGTTTTTCTTGTTACCATATGTACTTAAAGAATCCAAGTGATGGTTAAAGCTTTACATTCATGATGAAGATATTGTCAGGGATAGTACTAAGTCTTTTTCATAATAAAGGGACAATATCACACCAGAGAGTCTCAAATGGAAAACAGACTTATCTGCAAACTTCACTGTTTAAGTTTTTGAAAACACTATACCAACTGCACTCTTAAAACTACAAACATAATATCTCCTTATTACAATAAGCTCTCCTAAATAGCACATCATCAGCCAAAACTTGTCCTTAATCTTAATACTAAGCTTTTGCTTAGTAATCATAAATATTGTTACAGCCTCTCTTTCAACATGTTCTGTACAAACTTTATTGGTGCATTAGGTACACACTGTACCTCTAGAACAAAATAATTAAGGTGTCTCTACATAACTTTTGTACCTGTTCACTCTGTTTTTACCTGCCGTGACTTACTAAAAATATAGCAGATACATATGCAACATGTATGTCAACCACATACATTTCTCAATGGTCAGCTTCATTTCTGCAAAATGATCCTATTATGTGCAGATGACAGTGAAATTAATCCTAGTCCTATTAATAGCTCAGCAGATAATTGCTAAGGTCTGATGTCACCAATGTGATAATGAAAGGGACTTAAACTCATTTGTCTTAGTTCAAGGAGTATATACAGTAAACTTCCAGTCTTCCAGGTTTGGGTGCCAAAATATCCTCAAGGGATAGTTAAAGCTTCACATTCCTTTCAGGATATTTGGTGTTCATGAATGTCGGGAAAAGTAGAAGGGATGATGGAATGTTAATCCTGAACTCCATGACAACAAACTACCAATATCCCCAAGGAAAAAAAAGTAGCATTGTGTAAACCTGTACTCAACAGATAGGTTCATAGATGTATACCAGGCTAATGACAGCTAGAGCTAGGGCCATTATAAGCCTAGCCATGCAACCAAAATGTGACCCACAAATTTGATTTATATTGGGGTGATTTAATGACTGCCTCTATCTACAAAGACAATGGTGCCAAACTGGAGTGAATTTCTGAATAACCTTCACTGGTCCAACTTGCACTTAAATAGGGTTAGGATGATACTCTGCTTCACATGGATGGGTAGCCTGTTCCAAAGAATGGGAATTCTCTGAGAAACATTTCTGTCTCTCCAACATGTCCTATTTATGCCTCAAGCAAAGTTTAGGCCTGTTGATCTAGTAGTTTTGATGCTGTTTGTTTTGCAGATGTGAAAAAAGGTTCATCAAAATAGGGTCCTGGGATGCTTCAGGCAAAGATGACCTCTCAGAAGTCTGTATGATACTTAGTAAAGAGACAGGGCTTTAGGCAATCAGTGTAGACATCGTCAGACCTCTCAACCAATCAAGGACAAATTTGAACAGAATCAGGGAAAAGTCAAGAAAAAAATCAGGGACAATCAGGGACACTTTTAAAATATTAATGCTATTAAGTTGAAACATTGAGAGAATCAGAGCATATGAATTGATACACCTTTTCTGAAGTAAAAGAAGTGTATAACTCTTAATTATTGTCATTATTCATTAAGTGTAATTCACCACCTTTCTGCCCAAAGTCAGTAGTTTTAGGAGGGATTCAGAGGGACAGAGCAAAAATTTTAGTGAAAATCAGGGACGTCCCTGAAAATTAGGGACAGTTAAGATGTATGGACACTGTGTTCACTCCCTGTATTCTTTTTGTATGCAGCCTTTGCAGACATTCCAGTTGCTCCATGTGTCTGGCCAGGTACATACCAAATGGGACATTATACTCTATGATGATACATAACATATTGCATACCTCAGGCTCAACTGTACACATTTTTGCAGAATATACAGATTTTTGAATCACGTTCTTGGTCTGTTTTCATAAAATTGTGGTTTTCTTGGCAAATTAGTGGCAAATAAGATTGAAATTAGAAAATAATAACAGGCATTTGGGTTTCAGATTTCAAACCCTTCAGAAAATTCATACTAATGCAATACCTACTATTCTGTCAACCTTCTAAGTTTGTAAGAGCAATATTTAAACACTGTCCCTTTTTTTGGGCCTTGATTTGTCCCACTTTTATTTATGGCTTTGGCCAGATTTCTTGCTCTGAGGTTGAGAGGTATGACAAATGTGTCAAAGCCATCACCGTCAGCTAGAGACATTTCAAATTGTGACATACTAGTACCCCACTCCCCCATGTAGTGTCTCTGGATGTGTCCAAGCAAGGCCAGGAGCAGTTATGCAGTGTAAGTGTGTAGAGTATCCCCCCATCCAAGGTAGACACAAGTACTACAGTGGCTTTTTATCTGTCTTTGGTTTTGCAGAATGTTCTGTTTTTTTGTCATATTTTTATACTGTTGATTATGCTTATTATTAGTCTTCAGAAAATGCATGTGTTGCACTGCCTGTTGCTCTGTGTTTAAGTAGCAAGGCTTCAATGACCATCAGGTAAGCTTGTCTAAGATTGTAAGATGCAAGCAAGCTTTAATAAGCATACTGTTAAAGGATTACCAACATTGAAAGCCTTTTTGTTGTTGCCATGCAGGGAATATTTACATAACTAGATAACCTATAAGACTTGGGTATTGAAATGCATATGACAGTATTTGTAATAAAGTACAGCATTACATTATTTTCAGAATATCACTACATTTGTTGGAGACTTGCAGTCATCTTTGCAGGCTGTACTCATAAATTAAAACAGAATGCCAATCTATCATGTGTGGTCCATAACCTATGCAGTAATCCTTTAAGCAATTTATCTTGAGCTTGTTTGTTGTTTGCTGTTCATTTTTCACTTTGATCATGCTTTCCCCATGAAATAAGTAGGTAGTTGTTGTCAGGCAGTAGGTCTTTTTGGATAAGAAACATTTTTACAAGTGGGGGTATTACAGAGATTGCTACTTTCAGCATTTTACTTGGTACTTTTATAAAGCTGAATCTAAATTATAATTAGAACTGCAGTGCAAGGAGAAGTGGTTTGAGTTGAGTGCTACTTGTTTTTTTATACTTGACTTTGATTGGCATTCCAGTAATGTATTTAAAAAGTAATTTATTTTTTCATGCTTCACAACCTTTTTGTTGCTATCTAGATATTAAGTAAGCTGTCATGTAGCCAATGTATTGAACATTTTTTTCTTCTACACTTCATTTTGTCTTGATTTGACTTTCGTAATGATGGCCTGGCACCCAGGGCAGCATATTTAATTAAAGTCCCAGTTTTTGTGGTTTTGAGCATAGCTCCACCCTTTTCTAGTTGGCCACACCCATCCTATTGGCCCCACCCATTCATCTGCCTCCTGTAGCCCCCCTTTGATTTGAAGTCACCAGCTGCCACTGCTGTCAGTGGTTTACCACATCACTCTGTAGAGCTCTGCCACTGACATACCTGGAAGTCACAGTGCTATGCGGAATATACTACATATATAATGGACATTTCTGCACAGTAGAATGCACTCTGTACCCACAACCATACCTCTCAACCTCTGACAGCAAGACATCTGGACAAGGTCATAAATAAAAGTGGGACAAAGGCCCAGTGATAGGCATGTGTTTTAAATATTGCCCTTACATATTGCGAAAGTTGGTTGAATAACGGGTTTCACATTAGCAGGAATTATCTGAAGGTTATGAAGTCTGAAACACTAATGTCTGTCATTGTTTGTAATGTTAGTCTTCAATTATATGCAACTAACTTGCCATAAAACCACAAGTTTATGTAGACCAGACAGAACTTCTAGACAAACACCTGGATAATCTGCCAGAAAATGTACAGTTGAGAGGTATGGCTACACCAGGATATGCTTTTGCAGGTAAGAAGAATACCACACAAGCAGGAGATCCCCAGCCATTATATCACCAAGTAGCAGGACTGTGTGCAATCAGTCAAATGGCTGTAGCCACACCTCTCAACTGGCGTTTTAGGGCAAGAATGTATACAGTTGGGCTCATAATATTGTTCTGTGCATCATATTTTTTGCATTCCTCCGGTAACCACTGTGATGATCTGATGATGTCTGTCACTAGGTAATAACACAATATATTCCAGTGTCAGATTGCAGATATGTCAGAAAATGTCTGCTAAAACAATTCCAGTACCTCTAGGGAAGTGCTGTTTACTTTTAAGAGGTATGGCTGCAGAACACAAAATCCTGGACTGGAGTACACATATCTCTGGAATGGAGTCCTACTCTCACTATAGAAGGTCATACTAGGCATGCTCCTACACTTAGAGAATCACAGGCCATGTCAGAACCCACATTGGACTATACAACTGCATTGTGCAGATATTTCTTTGCATACAGACAGCTATGTACACCTTAACTATCCCTACACACACACATCAGACAGGCTAACCCTCAGCTAACTGTAGGTGGCTCATATGTGATATATCTGCATCTGTTGTGTGTGATACATAGACACATATATGGGCAATATATAACAATATGTCAAGCATACACACACATAGATGTGGGGAAGAGAGGGGCAGACAGTGATAGAGAGAAAGAGAGAGAGACAGGGAGACACACACACAGAGTGAGTCATACACAGGGATAGCCTGAATGGCATAGAGTGATGTCCTGCTGCAGCCAGTTACATACCAGTTGTAAACAGTTGCACATACCAGCATGAAGGTATGATCCATTGTGTGATAGTACTGAGGTGGGGGTTGTATTAGCACATCATCTGCCTTTATGTGTGTGTGTGTGTGTGTGTGTGTGTGTGTGTGTGTGTGTGTGTGTGTGTGTGTGTGTGTGTGTGTGTGTGTGTGCAGGTTTAAGTATTAAGAGGCCTTTCCCACCCAGTACACTTCCCATTGCCCTACTTTACAGGATATGCTTATGTTATTCATCTTAGAAGTTCATTTGGCCAATTATGAGCCCTATAAACTCTGTGGCACTTGTGATAACTGTGTAACACTATAGCAGAACTAACTAGATAGGTAGGGGTTCTAATCTCAGTCCTGAAAATTGTGTGTTTTTGTAAGTTCATAGGTTCATAGGTAGGTACTAGTCTATTGGCCCTAGGGCCTATATAAGCCTAGTCAAAGGTACCCTGGCTTTCGCCACCCAAGAAAATTATTTTCCTGTGCCACTGTCGAGCAGAGCCACAGAAGTGATCCCCAGGGTGAATTTCCTATCTCCCATCCAATCATCAAGATTTTTCTTGAACAGTGCTAATGAGGAGCTTTGTTTGATATAGATAGGTAGTTTGTTCCAGAGTATGGGAAGTCTCTGGGACAGGAATCTATCCCTCCAGCATGTTCTGTTTATTGTGGTGATGAGGTTTAGGTCCCTAGAGCGTGTAGCTCATAGGGATTGGGATTTCATTAAGTGGAGCATGTCTAAAAGCTCTGGGTTTGACATAGCTTTGTGTGTTAGGCAGAGATCGCCTCTGAGTAGGCGATATGCAATGGAGTAAAGCTGCAGTTTTTTGAGATGGTCTGCAAAGGGCATCTCTTTGAGGCCGGTAATCCTCTTTGTGAGGTATTTCTGTGGCCTTTCCAGTTGTTGTAGATGTCTTGTGAGGTACATACCAAAAGTGGCATTGTACTCTATAATGGGTCTAATGAGTGACGGGTAGAGGGGAACAATGACCTCTTTTTTCCTGGATGAGAAACCTTTTGTGATGAGGTGTGCCACATAGAAGGATTTCCTGACTACTGTGGCGATGTGATTATCAAAGGAGAGACTACTGTCCACCTGTGTCCCAAGGTCTCTTATCACACTTTTGGTGTTAAGTAGACTACCACCTATGTGGTAGTTCATGGGTACTGAGTTTTTACCAAAAGGAATGACAATGCACTTTTTGGCATTGAGCTTGAGGCCATGGCTTTGACACCAGGCATCTGTCTCAGCAAGGCCCTTTTGTAGGATGTCCACATCTTTTGGAGTTTTGATTATGGCTCCTAGGTGATAGACTTTTAGGCCATTCCCACCTGGTACACTTCACAGTGCCCTACTTTAGCAGTCCTGCTGATGTCATTCACCTTAGAAGTACATTTGGCCAATTGTCAGCCTATAAGCTCTGTGGTGTTTGTGATAACTGCATAACACTATATTAGAAATAACTAGATAGGTAGGGGTTCTAATATCAGTCCTAGCAAGTGTGTGTCTCTTTGTAAGAGGAAGACTTTTAGGCCATTCCCACCGAGTACACTTCACAGTGCTCTAATTTGGCAGTCCTGCTTATGTCATTCACCTTAGAAGTACCTCTTTCCACTTGTCAACTCTATAAGCTCTGTGGTGTGTGCAGTATCTGCATAACAGTATAGTACAAATAACTAGATAGGCAGGGGTTCAACTCTCAGTTCTGGCAAATGTATGTGTATGTTTTTAGGGTAAAGAATTTTGATGCCCTATCCACCTAGTACATTTCCAAATGCCATACTTTACAAGGGCTGTTGATGTCATTCACCATAAAAGTGCCTTGGGACAAGAGGATATCATATAAGCTCCATGGTGTGTGTGATAACTGCATAACACTAAAGTAGAAATACCTAGATTGGTAGGGGTTCTAATCTAAGTCCTGGAAAGTGTGTGTGTGTGTGTGTGTGTGTGTGTGTGTGTGTGTGTGTGTGTGTGTGTGTGTGTGTGTGTGTGTGTGTGTGTGTGTGTGTGTGTGTGTGTGTGTGCGTGTTTGTAAGAAGAAGGCTTTTAGGCCATTCCCACCTAGTACAATTCACAGTGCCCTACCTTTAGCGGTCCTGCTAATGTTATTCACCTTAGAAGTACCTTTGGCCACTTGTCAACCCTATAAGCTCTGTGGTGCATGCAATAACTGTCAAGCACAAAAGACACGCAAGTACAACAAGGTGCATGGACCATACCAAATGCATACCAAACACAAAAATTATCCAGGACCTAGGAGGTTGAAAAGAATCTAAAATTCTTTATTGTGGCAACTCCAAAAGTAATAGCAGACTAGTTTCAGCAATAGTAGAGCTTTCTTCAGTGCTACAACACACAATGAAAACTTCATTTGTTTAAATACAAAAGCACATAATCAGAGGCATGGTCTTATTGGTTCATACCAAAATTAGGTAAGATCATTAAGGCCAGGCTTAAACAAAGCACCTAGCCTAACAATCCAGCTTGATTGTTTTTTATTTAAAATGGTATGCCACCCTGTTTTACACATTCTGTTGCCCTGGACTTTATGATAATGAAATTAAATCTGGCAGTTGTATGGGTGAGGGTATGTTTAAACAATGAATTGGAAATTCTCTTATTTCTAATGTCACTGAGGTATTCACTGATACGAAACCTCAATGGACAGGAGGTTTGTCCCACATAAAAAAGTGGAGCAAAGACAAGTTGTTAAGTATATCACCCAGTCACTGCTGCAATTGCCAAAGGAGCAAATCTGATATATCTTAGAGGTATTGCTGCTGGTAAATACTTTGGTCTTTAAAACAAATGCACATTTAGAGCAGTGACCACAAGGAATGCTACCCACCAATTCATCCTCAAATAATGTAAGCTGCTGTTGTGTATTGGAGGGTGACAAATGTTTGTAGTGGGTAAAATGAGAGTTTAGTGTATGGCCTCTTCAATATGAAAACATACAAAGGAGTGATGATAATAATAATGCAGATAATTTTTCATTAGCCAGTAGTATGTCCCAGTGGTTGTCAATGATTTGTCTAAATGTGTTGATGTTACTTCCAAAGGAAGTGACCAGACATATAGGTTGAGATGAATTTCTATCCAAATTGTTAGGGGTATGTTGATACTGCAAAAGATTATCTCTAGATTGTTCTCAGGCAAATGAACAGGCCTTATTTATGTTATGAGCATGATAGCCCCTACTGAGGAATCTATTAGTTAAATCCTGTTGTTGTAAGGAAAATGCATGCCCAGTGGAACAAATGCATTTGATCCTCAAAAACTGGGACTTTGGGATGTTGTGGATGATGTGTCGAGGATGATGACTTATAGCATGTAGCAGGGTATTGAATTGGGGAAATTTATGAAAAACTTCTGTTCTCAGGGTGTAATCACTCTCTTGAATGACACTCAAGTCCAAATAAGTTATGCGATTATAGTCCCAATTCAATGTAAAATGAATCCCCCTCTTTTTTTCATTTAAATATTGCACAAACTCCTGTATATAGGTTGCATCACCTCTCCAGACCATCCAACAATCATCCAAGTACCATTGCCAAATGTCCATTTCACCCAAAAATATGTTGTGACTAGCATCACAAATAAGCTGTTCTTCAATATATCCCATGAACAAGTCGGCATAAATGGGGGCAAAAGATGCACCCATAGCAGTACCCCTAACTTGCCAATAACATCTGCCATGGAAATAGAAAACATTTTTCATTAGAACATGTTCTGTTAAACAAATTAATAGGGTATTAAACACTGGAGTGTATATGTATATATATATATATATATATATATATATATATATATATATATATATGTATATATATATATATATATATATATATATATATATATATATATATATATATGCTTTTTTCCAACCAAAACTGTATTGCTTCTAAGCCAGCACAATGGGGGATGTTGGTATATAAAGCAGTGATGTCTAATGTGCACATCATCCAACTAGGATCCAAATGTGTGTCAGTGATAATCTGAAGAAACTGTGTTGTATCTTTGATTCTTGCTCTAACCATGGGAAGTAATGGTCGTAAATATTCAGTCAAAAAGGCTGATAAAGGCTCGGTTAAAGACTCCCTGCCCAACACAATTGGTCTCCTTGGTGGTTGGGTTGGGTGTTTATGTATTTTGGGTAACAAATATAAGCATTGGGATTGTGGGTCAGGAACAATAAGTTGAAACATTACTTTTTGAATGATGATACCTTCCTCCTGAGCCAGTTTAAAAAAAAAACACTCTCCTTCTTAAATTTGAATGTAGGATCCAGTGGCATGTGCATGTAAAATTGGGTATTAGAAAGTTGTGATTCATACTCAGCTAAATACATAGACCAGTCCATGATGACCACCCCCCCTTTGTCTGCTGGTAAGATTACCAAATCATGGTTATTACTAAGTTTGGTTAAAGCATGTTGTTCCTCTTTGTTAAGATTATTTTGAATGTTGGGGTGTATATTTTTATTGAAATGCAAATCTTTGAGAACTCATTCTTCGAATATTGAAACATGTTTATCCATGGGTGGCATAAAGTTGGATTTACGAATGTGAAAACCAGTAGATCTTTGAGACTGTGAAAAAAAAAACAGTTTGAGATTAAGAATTCTGCAAAATTCATTAACATCATTCACAAAAGCATTTTCATTGACAAAAAAACAGGGACAAAATTTAGACCGTTCTTGAGTAACTTGATTTCAGTATCAGACAAAGCCTAACTAGAAATGTTATGCACATTGTTATTGTCATTTAATGGGGTAGAATCATGTCCAAAAGTTGTTGAATGCTGCCTACTTGTTCAATGTTTTTGACCCTCCCCGTGCCTCTATCCCCTAAAGGGTCACTAGTAGGTCATCTTTTGGCTATAGGTGACTCCTGGGTGGAAATTAATTCCACATCAGTGGCAGACAAAGACTCGTCTCATGATGTACCCCCATGTCCATTCCGCTTATTCTTCAATATTGACTTTGGTTGTTTCCTTTTGCTAACTTGTTTGTTATAACCTTGATCCTGAATTCTAACATTCTTTTGTATACCAAAAGGTTTACCTCTATCATAATCAGAAATGTACAGAAATGTCACGATTAAACTTCTCAGTCTTCTTCTTTTTCAATTGCTGTTCTAGAGTAGATAGATCTTTGGCTAATAAATTTAGGTGTTTGGTGAATAAGTTTCACCTTCATAACCTTTTACCTCCTCACAATTACATGTGACTTCCACAATACATTGGTCAATGATTCTCTCATAATATGAAATGAGAGCATCTACAAAGGCCATAGAGGCCTTATGCTGGGCCTGAGCCCAATCCTGTGATAACTGATCATCCACCTGACTTACTAAGCGTTGAATTCAGACCCTAAGTCCACGTGGAGTAATATCTTTAAATTTGTAGGCCTTAAAGAGTTTCAAATGCCAAATGTTGGAACTCAATGTCCTCATATTCTTATTAAGTTTAAGAAAAAGCATACCACAAATACAATCAGGGTCTGTAACACCCATAGTGGAATTGTCCAAACCCGGTTGTTTAAGTCCAAAGACTCCCAAGTCATCTCTATCTGCAGAAAGACCCTCTAATAATTCAGAAAGATCCATCTTTTTGATCCCTTAAATGTCCCAAATTCAATAACTGATGTAGTCAGAACTAAAGAGGAACAACTTTACCCAATTCGAATATAGTTATTGAATGTGCTCCAAAATCAGAACAAAAAAATATTACACTAAAACAGTAGTGTATAGTGTCATAAAATTGTAATGATAGCATAGTTCGGGTCTATATTACCAAATCAAAAAACCCTTTACGCGAATAACTAAATGTCAACACCTATAACGCGAACCGCAAAAATCCCAAATTCACTAAACAGCAAAAAATAAAATAACGAACTGACATAGTCGGCCAACCCCACCACCCACTACATACTACCTTCCCAAACAAAATAAATAAACCACATACATACACTAAATAAACCCTACTTCTAACCTAAAGTAAAGCACCAAAACCCTACTTCTAACCCTACACTAAACCCCACATACACAACTAACTATGCACATGCACTATCCTTAATCCCTCCCTAGCCCTAAGGTCTGTAACTACCACACACATCCCCTACAGACATACACCCAAAAAAATAAATAATACATATACATACATTTAACAAAACCCTACTTCCAACACTACACTAAACCCCACATACACAACTATCTATGCACTATCCTTAACCCCTCCCTAACCCTAAGGTCCATAACTACTGCACACTTCCCCTAGAGACATACACCCAAAACAAATAAATAATACACATACATACAGTTAAATAAATCCCTACTTCTAACACTACACTAAATATTACATACATTACCTATCTATTCACTTACCTTAACCCACATCCTAACCCTAAAGTCCTATCTATCACACACTTAACTTACGGAGCTATACCGCAGATGGGCCAAACATTACAGTTCAACATTTAAATTTCCGCTATTTTGGACATTCGGCATTTCCATCTTTCGTGCAATCCATGTTGCTCTTTTCGTATTTGCGATTACGGTCTTTTGATCTGGTAATAGGAACCCCATAGTTCGCATAAATGCAAGAGTGACCATAACTGGAGAGCTGAAAGTCCAGGCTGAACCCAAATCAGCAAATAATAAACACCTTTGATGGCTCTTCACCCAGTAACTTTGTTTGTATCAGTGGAAAACCCCATCAATACATACATCAATGGAGGTGCAACAAGAAATAAATACATGGGATACATCCCTAGTTTGCTGGTTGACCCATCATATAAATAACCAAGTTATGAATATTACAGCTCATAGAGCACCACTAGGTTCAGAAATAAAATGGCCGACCTTCGTCTCTGCCATAAATAGTAGAAGGAACCAACAGAACAAGTGGAACTATAACAGATCAATATCTGACTAGGTTATAGACAATATTGGCTGACCTACGTCTCTGGCCTAATGAAGGAACCATGCCAGCTCACTAAAATAATGGAGGCTATTAACATTCCCTCATGTGACTTTCGTCTCCCCAACAAAGACCAACTATAATTATACCTGTCACAGCCCTATTAGTCCATTACTTTAATGATGATTGGGGAGCCCCCTAGACAAACAGCAATACCAGAAAATGTTCGAACACCAGTATAATGATACCCAATTCAGCCAATATGATATTGTCCTCCACAAACTAATGTGAGCAACTATGCTACAAATGCAAAAAAACAATCCAAATCTAATGGTTATACACAGAAGTAATAACTGCATATGTAGAATAAGATATTTATAAAATTCAAATGAAGTCTCACAAAACTAGAAATCAAAGTCCCAATGAATTGAAAAGTTCATATGTATAGCTATTGAAGTCACATTAGTGTTAAAACACATCACCAGGGCTTGGAATGGTCATCCAATAACTAAGACCACCTGCAGCAGCAATTGGCAGTCTTAGATGTCATACTGTTATGCAAAGAGCCCCAAATGACAGTAACATCAAACAATATGATGACCCAGTTCCATACCTGTTAATGACTTCAAAGAGCCAAATATTTTGAAACTAAGGTCAATAGCATTCATGCAAAAAGCTTGTGAGTAGAGTTCCCACAATAATGCAATAACTGTGTAACAGTATAGTACAAATAACTAGACAGGCAAGGGTTCAACTCTCAGGTCAGGTAAATGCGTGTGTGTGAAAATGTGTTTGTGAGTGTGTACGTTTGTGGGGTACAGTATTTTGATGCCCTACCAACCCAGTACATTTCCCATTGCCATACTTTACAAGGAATGTTAATGTCATTCACCTTAGAAGTACCTTGGAACAAGGTGAAATCATATAATCACCATGTCGTGTGTGATATCTGTTAGGTAGGGGTTCTAAACTCAATACTGGCAACTGTGTATGTGTGTGTGTGTGTGTGTGTGTGTGTGTGTGTGTGTGTGTGTGTGTGTGTGTGTGTGTGTGTGTGTGTGTGTGTGTGTGTGTGTGTGTGTGTGTGTGTGTGTGTGTGTGTGTGTGTGTGTGTGTGTGTGTGTGTGTGTGTGTGTGTGTACTACCCAGTACCTTTGGACAAGCTGATCATGTAAGCACTGTGGCACGTGTGATACCTGTGTAACACTGTAGTAGACATGACTAGATAGGTAGTGGTTCTAAACCTAATACTAGCAACTGTGTTTGGGTGATAATCATATCCTGTGCGGGTTATACAATTTTGAGGTGTGAACCATCCGGTACCATTCCCGGTGTCCTACATTACAAGGCCTGCTGATGTCATTCACCTTAGAACTATCTGTATACACTCTTCACCCCTGTAAGCTCTGTGGCATGTGCAATAACTGCATAATACTATAATACAGATAATTAGATAAGTAGGGGTTTATTCTCAATACTGACAACATAGTAATGTGTGTGAAGCATATCCCCTGTGACTGCTGCGTGTGTGTAGGTTATACCATTTTAACACCTGTTAACCACCTCCCAATGGCATTACTTTAAATAGCCTGTTAATGGCATCTGCCTCACATGCACCATGTTAAACTGTGCAGCCCATACCAGTCATCTGTATAGATGTCTATGGAATATCCAGATGTTTGCAACCTATATGTGGTTTGTGCCCCCTAACAATGGCCATGTATGTGATATCATTGCCATATAGGTCACAGTTAGTGTAGTGACAGATATGCCAGCATCAGATATCATACCTGACTGAAGCATCATGCTGATATAATGTCTGTTACTCTATCACTTGTCCAGGCTTGTAGGAGCAATAGATGACACCAGTTCCTATTTCTTGTGGTTTATCTCACCATCAGTGAAGGCATTCACAACATTACATGTTGTAAGAGGTAGTGGGTTATGTCCTAGTCATATAATTTATGTGGGGCATGTCATGTGTATGCAGCACTATAGTACATAAAAGTGGATATGTAGGGTTACTAATCTGTCTATTGCCAACTGTGACAGAAAGGCACCGTGGTGCATGCAATGGCCATATCACTGTGTAGTCCACATAAATAGATAGGTAGGCTATCTGACCTGAGAAGTGTCTACACTATGTGCATGTGTGTTTCAATTCATGTCCCCATGCAGCAGTGTGTGTGTGTGTGTGTGTGTGTGTGTGTGTGTGTGTGTGTGTGTGTGTGTGTGTGTGTGTGTGTGTGTGAGAGATGGCTCAACCATGTCTGGGGCCTCTGAAGCCCCCACTGACAATCCTAACAGCCCCTGCAATTGTCACTTGAATTGTACTGGCAGACACTGAAACACTACATAACCTCTGTGTTGTGTTATGTATCTAGCACTATCGTTTGTATGACTGGACAAGTGCAGGTTGTGCTCAGCTCATCTACAGCTGCCCCATGTACAGGACTATGACTCTTTGTGCACTACCAGCATGAGATGCTAGACTTGCATATCACATAGCAGACACACATGCTGGCGATAGCCAGGTTAGACTAACACAGGCTGACAAGTGTCAGGAATACATACCACAAACCTGTCATACACAGTACCATGCATGCCCTCATCAACTGTATCAAGGTTGAGTGTATGGGAAATAAATGGCAGGGGTAACAGGTGGTGACAGGTGAATCTGTTACAGTTCATGTAATGGCTAAGCTTGTGAGAGACCTACTGGCAGTACTCCAGTAACCTCCTCTGTAAGTATGAGCCTGTAGTACTACAGAACACTGAGGTAATGTGTATGAAGGCCAGTTGTCTGTGACAAGGGGTATGTATGCAAGGTCACACTGTCTGCCAACAGTGTCCCTCACACACTGTTGCATGCATACATACCTGATAAACATGTATATATAAAGCTGTACCTTGGCTATGAAATGGTCAATGTGTTTCACTCTGCCATACTCCATGTTGGTAATGTCTGCAGGGCTGCAACTTGTAGACACGTAGACACCTGGAACACAAACAGAATACAGTATGTCAGACTACATTCAGTCAGTGGTACTAACATCAATAATGCATCATGGTTAATAAGGTACATACACGTTTATGTGTACCCTTAACAAATGCAAGCAGACAGCACCTTACACAGCATTACATAGCTACACTGTACTATATTCGCCTTGTGTGTCAGACTTATATTTGCATGCCCTGCATTAATGGTATGGATGACAGGGATGTTGCACAGTTATCATCATATGCACAAGGTGTGGTGTGGGTTTTCCACAGGGCTAGGCTGGGCCATATGGTTGACATCATGGAGGGGTTTTCTATAAATGGGCTGTGAAGAGGTGCTATGTGTGTCTGGAGGTGACCTGCCTGTGACAGAGATGTGTGTGTGTGTGTGTGTGTGTGTGTGTGTGTGTGTGTGTGTGTGTGTGTGTGTGTGTGTGTGTGTGTGCATACAGACCCATCATGTGGCTTCACTACACAGTGGTATGTTGGACAGCTGTGGACCATAGATGGCAGGGTGTACAGTTCACGATCTCCGTCCATGGCCATGGGAACTGATCCTGCCAGGGGTCTCACTGGCACTACCAGGCTCAAGGCCAGATGCAGTACTACTCCCCGATGGTGACTGCCGTCTGCTGGATCCATGTCTTTAATGGGACCTGACAGGACCACGTGCCCATGGCCTGCTCCATTGTGGTGTGGACAGCATTCCCCCTTTGGTAGTGCCAGTGGTACTGCCACTATGGGTGTGTGAAGGTTCAAAGCCCCATAGACTCTCAGCTGATGTTGGTGCTGACCTATGTCCACATGGCTGATGCCCATCTCCCACCACAAGCTGCAGCACAGACATTCCATGGTCAAAAATTGCCATGGTCTCAGCCCACCATCTATTCATGACCTCATTATTTTGATGTGTGGCTTCAACAAGGTCATGTATGTCATCATGTAAGCCAGGAACAGTTGCCTTTATGACCCTGAGTATTTGTCTGGTGTTGCATTCAGTATGTGCCTGTGCATCCATGACAGCCCAAAACATGTGTCTGGTGACACCTGCTGTGCCACTTGTGACAGTGGCTTGATAGGGAGCAGTCATCCTTCCATCACCCCTGTCCATCCGCCTGTATGGGACCTTGCCTGTACTCTGGCTATGGCTAGTGTCTACACTCACACTTGCCATAGTCACCACACTAGCTTGTTCCATGCCACTACCTGCCAACTATCCAATATCTGTGGCTGCTGCAGACAGGGTATGTGTGGGCATTGTGACCCTGTGTGGGAACATTGTGGATGATTGTGGGATGCCCAAGCAATGGCACAGATTCATCTTGTGACAACCTCACCTGTGCCTCATTATGACCACCATCATTGTCAGAGTCCATAGAGACACTGACATCAGATTCTGAGCGAGATGGACCATGACCACCATGTCCACCTGTGAGGGGAAGACAACATATGTAAATTAATACCTGCACTATAAGGTTTGCTTGTACACACACACACAGACACACACACACACACACACACACACACACACACACACACACACACACACACACACACACACACACGCATGCACACACACACACACACACACACACACACACACACACACACACACACACACACACACACACACACACACACATGCACACACACACACATACAGTTGAGGTGGCATAAAGGCATTACACAGACCTCACAATAGTCAACTGGTGACATTCATGACACACAGTCAGACCACAACATACACACTCTGGATAGGCCCTCAACATCATACGTTGCAGCCCTTTCCAATTAATATTACCCTAATATAAACCTCTGGGACACATGAGTAGTGTTAGTAGGTGATGGGCCTTCACCTAGTACACACTGCACGCATGTACACATTATTGCTGTTCAGTTGTATAGCACAGTGGTAACTTCTACAGAACATACCTCTCAACTGTACAGAATTTCGCTGAATGTCTAGATGTGTGGCTCATATTTTTGGTCTGTTCCTCAAAAATTCTGTGTTTGTCTGACACATTACTGGGATGATCTGAGGATTGGCGTCACTAAGTGATGACATTATTTAAGTTTCAGACTTCAAAACCTGCAGTAAATGTATGTTAAAACAAATCTGGTTACTCTAACAACTTTCTAAGCTTACAGTGGATATAATAAGTGTACACACCCTGGTTAATATGCCAGGCTTTTGTGATATATAACACAAGACCACAGAAATTATGTCATAACTTTTCCCACTTGTAAGGTGACCTGTGCAGTCCAATTGGAAAACAAACGCATCAGTTAGGGGTAACATATAGAAAATAGGCTGGTTGCATGAGTGTGCACACCCTTAAACTAATACCTTGTTAAAGCATGTTTGATTTAATTACAGCATTCAGTCCTCTTGGGAAGGAGTCTATCAGCATGGCACATCTTGACTTGGCAATATTTGCACACTCTCCCTTGCAAAAGCCCTCCAACTCTGTCTGATTTTGAGGGCATCTCTTGTGCACAGCCCTCTTCAGGTCACCCCACAGATTTTCTATTGGATGTAGGTCTGGGCTCTGGCTGGGCAATTCCAAAACATTGATTGTCTTCTGGTTAAGCCATTCTTTTGTTGATTTGGATGCATGGTTTGGGTTATTGTCATGTGGAATTGTGAAATTCCTCTTCATCCACAGCTTTCTAGCAGAGACCTGAAGATTTTGGGCCAAAAGGGACTGGTAGTTGGAACTTTTCATAATCCTTTCCACCTTGGCTAAATCAAATCCCCAGTTCCAGGTTATGAACAGCAACCCTAAAGCAGGATACTGCCATCACCATGCTTCACTATGGGGATGGTGTTCTTTTGGTGATGCAAAGTGTTGTTATTGCGCCAAACAAACCTTTTGAAATTGTGGCCAAAATGTTAAACATTTGTCTCATTAGACCATAACACAGTTTTTCAGGTGCTTTTGGGAGACTTGATGTATTTTTTTTCAGAATTTAGCCAGGTCTGGATGTTGTTCTGTGTGAGAAAAGCTTTCCATCTTCCAACCCTACCCCACAGGCCAGACATATGGAGAATATGGGAGATTGTTGTCACATGCAGTAAACAACCAGTACTTGCCAGAGATTCCTGCAACTCCTTTAGTGTTGCTGTAGGTCTCCTGGCAGCCTCCCTGACCAGTTTTTTTATGTTGTATTTTCATCAAATTTAGAGGGATGTCCACTTCTTTGCAATGTAACTGTTGACCCATATTTTCTCCACCTTTTGATGACTGTCTTCACTGTGTTCCATGGTATATGCAATGCTGTGGAAATGTTTTTGCACCCTTCTCTGGGCTGATACCTTTCAACAATGAGATCCCTTTGATGCTTTGTAAGCTCTCTGCAAACCATGGTTTTTGCTGTAGCAGGCAACTGAGTAAATGTCAGGAAAATCCTAGTAGGACAGCTGACCATTATTTGGTGTTAATCAAAGAGTCTCTGTAATTGATGGCAGGTGTGTACCCAAGAAGATGTAATGTTGTAATTAAATCAAAAGGTGCTTCAACAAAGTATTAGCTTCAGGCTGTGCACACTTATGCATCTAACTTATTGTATGTTTTTTTTTTATTTTTCATAATTGTTCCCTAACAGATTTGTTTGTTTTTCAATTGAATTGTACAGGTTATAGGTCACATTAAAGGTGGGAAGAGTTTTGAAATGTTTTATTGTGGTCTCATTTTTGTATATCACAATTACCTGGCATTTTAAAAGGGGTGTGTACACTTTTTATATGCACTGTTTAAGAGTCATTTTTAAAATATGCCCCTAGTTTTGGGCCTTTGTCCCCCCATTTTGTCAGCCTTTGTCCAGATTTTTTGCACTGACAGGTTGTGAGGTATGCTACAGATATGTTACATCTCCTGCAAATAGGCCCCAGTGATGAACACATTGATGCAATGCAGTTAACCCCACTACAAGTGAACATGCACATATCATAATACGGCTAAGAGTAACAGTTGTGTGCACGGTAAAATGTATGACCTTAACATGCCTGGGGTATTGGTGAGCCACAACAGGATAATCCCATGCTCACCAGCTTCAGGCTGCTGTCCCACAGGTATTGTCAGCAGACTGACATGTGCTATTGGTACAAGATGAATGCTGCTTTTGTGCACATGTACAGTACAAGTTCTGATACTACACAATTTGCTGTTCTTCACAATAGATGTGCACTTGTGTGCATTACAAAACCCCATCCACAAATGCAGTTTGACCTGACATATGCATCTAGATACTCTACCAAAGCCAGTATGACTGCTACAGTATTCAATTGATGCCACTGGGGAATTACCTGGATGATCCTTGTCTGTTGTCTCGGTGCCACCCACCTCCATGACTTGTGTGTGTTGAGTTTGCTGGCATATGGTGGCTGCCCCAAGACTGGAAAGGTGCACCTCCATTGGTGTAAGTGGGGCCTGCATAGCAGGACCCCCACCTGTAGCAGTATGGTCCCTGGCCACGACAGCAGCCCTTTGCCGGGCATGGCGTATCAGGTGAGTCACCCAATGTCTGACCTAATCATAAGTAGGGGTTACTATAATTGGGAAAGTAAGGGAGTGGTTTACCTTGTCATTTGTCAAAAATGTCAGTCCTTCTATGTGGGTAAAACGGAAAGGCATCTAAAGAGAAGGATATATGAACATACATATGACATTTCCAGAGGTAAACACACTAATGCACTTTACAAGCATACCACAAGTTGTACAGAGTACAAGTTTGAATTTTTTGTACTGGATCAAATTAAACCTAATATAAGTGGTGGTTTATGGGAGGAAATATTAGAAAGCAAAGAGCTTTGGTGGCAAGTCAACTTGGATGCAAACACTAAACCTGGTATGAATGAATTTTTGACTATTACCCCACTACTAAGATTGAGAGCCAACAAAATATAAAGAAAACAAAAATTCAACATATAGACACTAGAGGGAGTATATAAACCATTGGTACACAATAACATACATGGCAAAATATTACATTTGGTTATTATAAATTCCCAAACATTCATTTTTAGATATAAATTTTAATATGAATTTTTATAACTGGTATGATTTTTAAATATTTATTTAAATAAAAAAGATTTTTATATAGTTTTTATATATGATTTAAGAAATGTGGTAATAAATGGTTAGGAAATAAAGCACTAGACACTTTGAAAAATAAAAGAACACTCAAACACTTTTTAGTTAAGATAGTAACGCTAATGAGATAGGTTTTAAGGGGAAGGTTAATGTGGTATGAAGTCATAAATATTAATGAGGAGTATAAAATGATTAGTTCATTTAAAACTCATGAAATGTTTGTATTGGGGGTTTGATAATTGTTTTTAACAAGGAGTATGTATTTAAACTAAATGAATTAGTTGTAATTTGTCTGAAAAAGTCCTTGGTCTTAGGACGAAAACGCATTGAATACATGTTGTGGAATAAAGGCGTTTATGTTGTGAAATAAAGGCGTTTGGTGAAACCTGGTTGCTCCTGGTCATGTGGATTCCAACAGTGGAACTCAGTCTTTGGTTTTGGCATTAATTCTTGGTTCACTAATCATATGTGTGTCCTTGGTGGCCCACGTTGTTTACTCTGTGGAAAAGCTCTCCCACAGAGTGGTCCACTTCCACAGATTCTGTTGGCTATGGCCAAACATCACCCCATGGTGCTGGATGATCATATCTGTAATGGCTGTAGTTTCAGCTGCTGTGTATGCTTGCTGTGTCGCATGCTGCATTTCACCTGGAAGACATAAATAGGGAAAAACATCACAGGACCTCATACATTGGTCAACATTGTTTACAGAATCTGCTCATCAATATTGACTAGCAGTAGCCACCACTTATGACCGCATCATACCCCTGTCATCTATCAGCACAGTATGAGCTTGCATTGGTCCTGATGTGTCATGTTCCCCCCAATGAGGGCCAGTAAATTGCATAATCCCCCATTAATCATTCATCTTTGTGTAGAGGGATGACAGTGGCCATCTTCCTTGCAGATGGGATGTCAATGGTGCTCAGGCTTTGCTTGCATACAGACGTAATGGAGCTGGGAGCATATGCCTGAGTTCATGTAGGATGCAGACAAGGATGTTATCAGGTCCCATGGAGACTTACTTTTGTTGCCTTTGATTAGGCATTATGGACCTGCTCCCTGATGATGAGGTGAGGGGTGCAGATGCTGTGCATATCCACCTATACTGATGGTAGGACAGGGGAGTGATGTTTTTCCTTAACCTGTCTGCAGCGTGTTGGCTATAGCTATGGTGTTTGTGTGTATGTGGTGTGACTTAACCTCCAGTATAGGGTGGGTTGGGTTGTTGCCTCTGAGATTGAAGACATATGTGAAAACGGCCTTGTGATTGGCCTTGGTGGATGTGTCCAATTTGTACTTTTAGTTAGCCTGACAGTAATTCACCTGTGACCTTATATGCTTGTTCAAACAAAGGTTAACTTGCTTCCAAGTTGGTGCCTGCTCTTACTTCGCCCTGTACAGCCAATATAGTGACTGATTATGTGGTTTGTGTATTGCTACTGTCCAGCTAAGGGGATTACTCTACCTTGGTGGAGGCAGGTTTTATGAGTCAGGTATTGCTGAGTCCATACAGCTATGTAGGTGCTCATATAACTATTTGTAGTAGGCATGGGCACAAGGTGATAACCCAGTTGGACACCTCTCCAATTTCATCCTGATAATCATGCTTATTTAGTACCCATGTCTGTGTCAGGACAATGCAGCAACCAGTAACTGTATAAATTTATGTCTGTTCGGTGCACAGAAACTAAGATTACACACATATACAACATGTACAGCTTATTTACCTGACATTTTGCATCTCATGTCTGTTGTTTTGAGGCTTCCAGCTAAACCTACTCATACATACATATGCACAGGTAATACCTGATATACTTTTCTATTCTATGTCAGTATGGCACACTGTATTTACACTCTTGCGGCTCAGTCATACCTCTCAACCTGTTAGAGCAGGACATCTGGAGGATGGCACATATGAATGGGGGGCAATGGCCCACAATTAGTGACACTTTATTAATGTTGCTGTAACACACATAAGTCAGTTGATAGCACAGTAGGCTTTGCATTCACAGAAATACTCTGGAGGATGTCTGACACTCATATGTATGCTATTATGTTCTAATGTCAGTCTTGACAGATTTGTCAATGATTTGCCAGACATAACACAACTCTATGAGTAAATGACTACAAATATGAGGCACACATATGGTCAGTGTGCATAACACTAGACAGTTGAATGGTATGAGCTCAGTATATCACATGCAGTTCAACACAGACATCTGTGACAGTAGTTTACTATGCACATACCCTCTATAGGTCTCTCAGATTTGTGAGGCAAACATGTATATCATAGTTGTATTCACAAGTAACATATGAATATCTATGACATCCCAGTAGCTGGCCTAGCAGTGTCACAGTCAGTATTGTTCAACAGACACTCCAGTAGTAGTCATATGTGAGACGTCCTTTCCTGGGGTGACTCAGGGGCCTGAGTTGTGATCTATGTCACTGCAGACAGACCCAGATGCTATGGCCATAGGTGCTGATAAGCAATATATCAGTACAGCAAGTCTGCTTGAGACATATTTGTTTAACTTACTATTTCCCAATATTGCATACCCCCTACTGCATTCCATTACATGCTTACTTGTTTGACATACGTTTTCTTTCCAAGTATTGTTGATTTTGCTTTTGACTTGTGTTTCTGTCTCTCACTCTCTCTGTCTGCAGATGTAGAGGTATACACCTGTTTTGCACAGGCAACAGCTTGCCTTTTGTAGATAATGCTCATGGGCAGGTGATGGCCTGTGCACCAACTGGTGTTCCCCACTTGCTAAATGCAAGCAGATCAGCTGTGTTGTTATTCCTATAGCCAATGTCATGGCAACACACTCCTATAATTGAGTACTTCATGTGGGCATTGCCCCTTTTCCTTGCCTGTGAGGTGGACATCATGAAGGTGTGTGAACAACAGCATCACAGGGGGTAGTTGGAAATACCTCTTACAACAAAAAAATATGGAGACAGTCCATCAAAATGGGGGAGAAGGTTCCAGACTTAGTTACAGAATGTAAGTATTGCTGTTATACAGTTGGATCAATGGTAACAGGTTTTGTGTGAACATGGATTTTCTGCATGATTTTAAGTCTGACAGTGTTATGTGGTTGACATAAATCTCAACTGTAAGGCTATCCACAGAATGGCCAGAGGTTTGTCTCTTATGTTTGGTGTGTTCCTCAGACAGATTTTGTCCTTGGTAAATCAGTAGCATACTCTGGGGATTGCAGTCAGTAAATGCTAACATCCCTTTGTGTTTCAGACTTCATATCTCTCAGAAAATATATGTTACAACAAACCCTGTAACATCAGCAACTTTCTCAGTTTATAACAGCAATATTTCAAATATGCTCCTGTTTTTGGGCCTCTGTCCCTAATTACGTCAGACTTTGTCCAGATGTCATGCAGTAAGAGGTTGATAGGTATGGTATATCATTATTTAGTGCCTTCGTTCCTGATATCATCCCAGTAATGTAGCAGAATGCCAGACATATTATGATGAAGGGGCCATATATATGAGGACAAAGCCTGGACATTCTGTGGGAATCTGTACAGTTGAGAGGTCTGTGTATGTATGGTGATAGTTAACAGACTGTCAGGACTGTGTAGCAGTGTAGCGTGTAAATGTTAGTTAGGCTGTGTAGGGAGGGGGGTAGATGTAACGGTCATGGCTCCTTTTCTATCTGACTGTGCATTCTGCTCTAGTTTCTGGTGGTCTGTCAGCTGTATATGTTTGTAGGAACAGATTGAGACATGTCCTGTACCACATCAGGATTCCTACTATACTGTGACTTGGGGCAGTATATGTAGGGGTAGTGTGTGAGTGGCAAACATGATATTTTTGTTCAGACAGTCATTATATTCTAGTGTTCATTTGGCTTACCGGTATGTCACTGTGACTGTGGTGAAATTGGTTGTGGGAATGCACTTTCACACTGTTGTCTATTTTTCACTACTATTACATCCCTGTAGTGCCTGATATATTTGCAAATGCATGTGTAATTCCCCATAGCTGATTTGGGGTAGTGTTGTGTTTGGATGGTGCTTGGAGACATGCTTAGCAACTCAGTGTACTTTCCCTAATGTCATGTTATGTCCAGATATTTATAGGATGTCCAGTTTCTGGATCATATCTTTGGTCTGTTCACCATAAGTGTTGTACATTTCTGACAAATCAGTGAGATGATGTGAGGATTTAAGTCATTATCTAATGAGAAGCAATTGAGTCTTGGACTTGTGCTATTTCAGTCAATATAGTTAGAATAGATGGTGTTACTGCAGCAACTGTCTCATCTTATCTACTCAAGTATTTCAGATATGTCCCTATTTTCATGGCTTCCCCCCACACTTTGTCAGGTTTGGTCCAGATTCATTGCACTAAGGGGTTCTGAGCATACATCTCAACTGGCCGGATTGTTGCAGAATGTCCAGGTTTATTGCTCATATTTTTGGTCTGTTCCACAAATTATTTGTATTTCTCTGATAAATCACTGTGATGATCTAAGGATTTCTGTCAGTAAATGATGACATACATTTCAGTTTCAGACCTCATATCTTTCAGAAAATGTATGCTGAAACAAACCCTGTTATTCTTGCAACTTTCTACATTTATAAGAGCAATATTTAAAATACATTCCTAGTTTTCGACCATTGTCCCCCCATTTTGACAGCCTATGCCCAGATTTCTTGCACTAAGAGGTTGAGAGGCATGTTTCTGAGGTATGACTGCACTCTCTCTCTCTCTGTATACATATATCTATATATATATATATATATATATATATATATATATATATATATATATATAAAATGAATATATTTGGTCATATATATGTATCTCCATACATACATATATATATATATGTGTGTGTGTATATATATATATATATATATATATATATATATATGTGTGTATATATATATATATATATATATATATATATATATATATATATATATATATATATATATATATATATATATATATATACAAAACCTGAGTGATTCCACAGAGATTTTTCCCTACTGTTGAATGACTCTATTGCATATGTTTGAAAAAACATCAAAAATTCCTCCAGCTCAAATGGTGTAATGATACATTGCTTTGACTGTAAAGTACAGGGTCCTGGGCTCAAGAGTTGGCAGGGCTGGTTATTATATTATTAAAATGTCATAAGGGTGACCCAAATGGTTTGCAGGGCACTATTTTAGAGAAAATTGACAAAAGTGATTATTTGGATGTTAAAGAGAGGCTTCTATATAAAGAAGCCCTATTTATTTTAAAATTTGGAACTTTAAATCCAGATGGCTTGAATGCCTATTGTAATTGCAAAGTGCTTATTTAATGAATTTATGCTGTAATTAATTACTTTATTGATGTAATTGATTGCATATATAGGGTGTATTTAGTATGACAATTTATCCCATTGAAGGCAGTGAATGCTGAGGTGCTAGAACGTATTAAATCTATTCTTTTTGGAGTGGACAGGACTGTCGTATTTAATCTTATCATTTTGTCTTGCTGCTCTTTGAGTGTGTTGTTCAGAGGTTTGTCTGGTTTTGTCCATGTCTAGTGAGTTGCTACTAGACTTGCCTAAAGTTTTAAGGCAAGAACAAGGGGAGTATTCCCAAAGGAGTATTGAACAATACACCGTTCATTTAAATGAGCTAACCGGCCACAGAGGGATGTCATCTGGCGATACAGAAGGTGTAAAACCCTGGGAGAGATACCTGGGTATGGATAATAAAAGAAGGAAGAACAACCCCTTTACAACTGTTGGTCAAGGTACGGTGGGTGCTTTATCTACAAAAATACAGCAGAAGTATGGCAAGTTGAATAAGGTGTTGCAAAAGGAACTGTCATTTCATTTAAACATTTTCAGCCTGAAGAGGTATTTATAATTACAAGTTACACCTCGTAGTTTAAGAGCTTTGAAAAGCCCTACCACTTAGTTTAATGCTGAGGATGAGGAAGATGTGAAATTTCAGAAAAGGTGGGTTTTGGCAGCCCACAAGTGTTCCACAGAATAGATTAACATTCTGGTGGAAAGAGATTTGTTGAAACAACGCCGACTCAAAGAAGAAATTTCAAATATTTGTGAGGAGTTGACTAATAATGTACCTAACAATAAACTTGGCCATTTTCTGGGGGATATCACTGTCACATTAAGTGAATCAGAAAACCATATTTTGGCTGCTAAAAAGAGAAAACTCTTCAGAGACTTGGGTGATTATAAGAAGGGTTCCACCTTCTTATGGAAAAAAAATCAGAAGTCACGACAGAAAGGAGTTTGTTTTCAAGGCTCAGAGACCTTGGAAAACATGGTGGGAAAAGCTTGTGTTTCCTCTGACTTTGCAGAGGAATCTACTGACTGGGACAGTGACACTAATGATTATCCTGGTTTACCAGTGGCACAAGAGCTACAGTACATGAATCAAACTTTTCGTGGTGCCAGGTCAAACCAGAACAACAAGAAATGGGGCAGGGGCTCTTTTGAAATGCAATGAGAGGACTATGGGCAACAATAGAGCCATAATCCATACCCTCAGCAGCAACAATCAAGGTACAAGAAGTTTAAAAGTAACTGATGTTGTTAATGATGTTGCTGATGTTGTAAATGTTTTGGGCTATGCCCTCAATGATTGTGAGATGGTTGTACTAAATTTGGGCCTAAGTTTGTTCCAACGGTTATTCCGTGACTATATATGATCAAAAAAGATGTGTTTTGTTTAGTGAGAAAGTTGCATATATGGAATTTATTTCATAATAGTGTGTATAAAGACAATGAGGAGCAATGTTTTTCTGACAGTATAGATTACTCAGATGTAAGTTTTTATTCTTTTTGTTCAGACTCTGATGAAGGGGTTGCTATAAATGCTTACTGTCAGTTAAATACAGATACTGTTCCTTATAAGTCTCAGTTTATACCACCATTCAGACACGAAGGTGTTCAACAGTTTTCAGTGATGGTGAATTATGTAATTGAGAACCTTGCCACTGAGTTTGAAAAACAAAAAAACAAAGTTAAATACAACTTGACTAAAAATAAGTGGGATGCTTTATGCAACCTTAGTAACAAGAAGGAAATTATTTTTAAACCAGCGGATAAGAGAAACAAACTGGTCTTGTTGCATTATGAACAATATTTAAAAATGTGTTATCAACATCTTCATGATGAAAATGTGTATAGAATAATAAATCTTGAACAGTACCAGCAGGCTATTATGCAATATAAAGATCTTTTATTGAAGGGGAAAAGACTGGGGTATTTTTCAAAGAATGATGTTGAGAAAAAAATTGATACTAAGGGGTGTGTAATGGCATCATTTTACTGTTGGCCTAAAATACACAAACATATGACAGACCCCCTAGAAAGATCCATAGTGTCAGCTTGCAACTATTTTCTGAATAAAATAGGGATTTTTCTTCACAATTATTTGTTGAAAATAGTGAAGAAACAGTCTTCATATGTACAAGATACATTTGATTTTTTGAGAAAAATAAAAAAAAATATTAGTTGGGAACAAAATATGTATTGGTTGGTGATTGATGCCAATAGCTTATATACAAGCATTAAACATAAGTATGGGTTGGAGACATTAAAATGTGCAATGGATGCTAGTCCAGTGTCAATGTATATCATTGAACTTTTAGATTTTTGTCTACAGCATAATTTCTTTGAATTCAATGGGACTTTGTATCATCAATTACAAGGTACAGCTATGGGTGCTCAATATGCACTGATGTATACTAATATTATGATGGGTTTGTTGGAAAATGAATATTTATACAAGGATGATTTTTTTATTAATAATCTATTTTATTATTATAGATATGTAGATGATCTTATTTTTTATGTATAGTGGTTTAGGTCAGGTTGACATATTTGTAAGCGAACTTAACACCAATAGATTTGGGCTGATGTTTGATATTTCAGCTTGTGGTGAGCAAGTAGTCTTTTTGGATGTAAGCTTAAAGGGACTTGCTGGTCAAAGTATTTCTACTTCTGTGCATAGGAAGTTTGAAGGTGTCATTTTCCTTCATGGCTCAAGTTTCCATCCACCTCACTTACTAAAATCATTACCATATAGTGAGTTTATAAGAATGAAAAGACTTTGTAATAACAAGGAAGATTTAGAAGTTGAATATAATAAGACTCTAAATATGTTTATACAGAGAGATTATGAACAGAAAATTGTAAAGGAGGCTTTGAGCAAAGTGAGGAAGACAAATAGGATGCATAGTAACAGAGTGGGGTATACTCATGAAAATAACCAGGTTGTAGAAGAAGAAAAAAATAACATGTGCATGGTTATGACCTATGACTTATTGAGTGATAGAATAGTTCCTATTATAAAACAGAATTGGGGCTTCTTGCTCAAATTTAGAGAATTTGCTGAATTATGCAGTAAATCTACATTCTCTTTTAGAAAAGGGTGTAGTATTAAGGCTAGATTAGTACATAGCAAGTTCCAAACCCCTAGTTCTAGGGTCTCTAATACTTTACAAATTTTAGGAACTGTTTCGTGTGGAAAATGTATTATTTGTCAATATGTTGTACAAAGTTTTCAATATATTAATGGAAAGAAATGTAATGTGCTATCTAATTTTTGCTGTACCATTGAATATATTGTTTATGCATAAAAGTGTCCGTGCAACAAGTTTTATAAAGGGGAAAGCATGTAAGAGATATAAAGAAATGCAAGTTTGAATGCCCAGTAGCACAACATTTTTAAAATGTCATAAAGATGACCCGAGTGGTTTGCAGGGAATTATTTTAGAGAAAATTGACAAAAGTGATTATTTGGATGTTAAAGAGAGGCTTCTATATAAAGAAGCCCTATTTATTTTAAAATTTGGAACTTTAAATCCATATGGCTTGAATGCCTATTATAATTAGAAAGTGCCTATTTAATGAACTGATGTTGTAATTAGTTGGTTTATTGATGTAATTGATTGTATATATAGGGTGTATTTAGTATGACAATTTATTCCATTGAAGGCAGTGAATGCCGAGGCATTAGAATGTATTAAATCTATTCTTTTTGGAGTGGTCTGGACTGTCGTAAAAATCTTATTGTTTTGTCTTGCTGCTCTTTGAGTGTGTTGTTCAGGGCTGGTTATTTTGTTGCTAGCAGAACAGTGGCTAATGGAGTCAGACTGATTAAAGCAGATTTAAGCACTTTTGAGCAGGTTTGCAAGGTGCTAAGTGATGCTAAGGGGTGCTACTTATTCCCATTTAAACCCATGCTAATTCCAAAAAAAGAAAAGAAAAAAAGGTGATAGGAAAGTGGTGAAATTGGGGCAAGCTGGTGGTAAAATATTAGGAGAAGCAGCTAGTGATGTGCAGAACAGGTGTAGGAAAGGACCATAGCTCTACATTTCTTATGCAGCAACAGCTGTGAAATATGATTATAATTTAGAATCTACAGCCTCACACCCCACAAGGAGGGGTGTGGGCAATGTACAATTGTGCTGTAATTTGATTGTGAAATGATTTCTGTCACTGTATGTGGGGGCAAGGTTTAGAGCTATGTATGGGACAATATTTTTTGTGGGACAGATGCCCCTTTTTTTAAGGTGAGAGTGGTATGATGGGGAAGGGTTCTAGGCATGTTTGGGAAGATAGGTTGGGTAGGTGAGGTTGCATTAGCAGACAGACAAGACACACAAGACAGCAGACAGGGGTGGTGTATGACTCATGAGGAGGGTAAACACCTTGGACAGTGAAGGTTGTTGGGAATCTGAGGCTCATGCTCCCCAGACATGAAAGTGGGACTGAGCTCCCCACACATGGGCAGTCATCACTGCTGCTTCACAGCCCCAAGGGTAGCTGTGCTGGTGGCTGGACAGGAGGGGCAGGCTGCCCCTCAAGGTGCTCCAGTTGGCCCTCAATTTGCCGCATGCTTACATCTAGGTCTGACCGGAGGACCATATGCACCAAGCCACAGAACTGATGGTGGGTGACAGGCTCCCCTCCGCGGTGGCACCCAGGGGGGATGGACCCCATCCCCTCAGGCAGTTCCACCCAAGGGTGGTGCAGGACCAATGGAAGGGGCAGTTCCAGGATAGATCCCAGACATGCTGGGGCCTGGTGTCACTGCAAGATGAGGTGAGACAGGCAGATCCACTGAGATAGGTCATTCCAAACATGCTGTGTTGTGCGTAGATAGGAATTACATTAATTAGTCATGAACAACACATTCCAACATTAGTTATAAGAGCATGCATGGGTTTTCCAATCAACCCAAAACAATAGAAACCAAACAATCGCATAGCAAACAGAATACATGCATATATGGATTAACAGTCAGAGATGTAAAAGCATGCTAGTTACATTTAGGGAAACAGGACACCAACGATGGTATTTGAACAAGGTCTATTAATATGTAACCAATTAAATATATGAACAACAATATGACACACGTCCGAGTATCAGATTTTGAGAACAACATACCCGTAGCATATGAATATAAATTGTTGATGCAGATAAGGGGTGGGGGTAGTGAAAAAGAGTCTAACAACTGTATAGGCTTCTATTTTTTACAACAGTACTGCTCAATACTCTACAGGTCTGCCCTCACTTTACATATACCTGTGGTCCATAGCTTCTGCATCACATACAGCACTGTTAAATTGTCAACCTAGAATGGTATGTGGAAAGTGTGACTCCTCTGGGTACATGACTGGAGGGGACTCATACATGTCAGAGTTACATATATGCCTAACAAGGTGTACCCTGCAATGATGTTGTGTGAGCGTGGTACTGGCATTCTTCAACTGGATTCATATCTGTGTCCGCGGTTATTGGCAACAATGATCACTAGCTGTGACAGCATGACACTTGAGAGACACGCATGGTGTATGTACCTATCCTGCTGTCTTTTGCAGACATAGGGTTGGACACTGTAACATTTGGACACACTTTATTTGTATACCCATCATACAGCTGTTACAAACCTTTCTTTACCTGTAAAACCCATGTAGAGAAAATGTCTGTTAACACTACCTGAGTGTTTCTGCAAATATTCAGGTTTACTTGTGTGTAATATTTACACATCTTAGTACCAGTCCCTGGATTACAACTGTGTTCTGTGTGTGCAAAAAGGAATCACATATTTAGTTCTCATCACACTGAGCTACTGGGCAACTGCTGTTTCTTGCATGACTGATTTCTGCATAATGCACACTTGGTTAGATATTCCAACCTTGTGATAATTGCAGTCTCTACCTATTACACTCTCAGACTTGCCTGCATCAGCATACCCACAGTCAGGACTATATAGATCTGAAAGGCAAAGGTAAACAAAAGGCAATGCTGCAGTGGACACAGTGTAATCCATTACACATTTCTAATCAAGATTCAGATGTTATTGCAGGACATATTTCAAATTTCATGTATATCTTGTTTTAGAGCTCCACAATATATACTTCTGCCTAACAGCTGCTTAAGAAAAAAAAAACACAGTTAATGCATGCTGTCTAGGCACCTGTACACATTCTCTATTTCTTCAACAACAAGCCAAAGTAAAGACAACAGTTGGTGTTGTAGATTTTTATTTCAGTAGCATGACACAGTGCTTTATTACAGTGAAGAATCTACATTCATTAGCACTGCATATCCTGCAGATGAATATTTGGCCTGACAAATCTATTATTTATTCAGTATACTCAAAACACACTATACTACTGGCAGTAAGCACTGTACTCCTACTTATTTCTTATACTATATACTGCAAGAAAAATTTGTACTCACCAGACTCTTGGCACTGCCTAGCCAGTCTATCAGCATGAGCCTCGACATTGGCAGCTCTCTCCTCTGCAGCTGTAGGGAGAATAAAAAAACATTATGCACATCTGCCGATCACATAATCATGCTAGAATCTGTTAAAGCTGTGAGTGAAATACTTACAAACTTCTGGGGCATTCCTGTCCCAGTCATCTTGAATCCACAGGGCCAAGAGCGTCCTCTTCCTATACTTAACTTCATCGTAGTGGTGATAAGCCTGCTCACCAGTCCAGGGGATGCCAGTGGCACTTGTGATCTTGTGTGCCAGATGGTACCAGGCCTCAGACTTGTACTGAGAGCCCTGGTACTGGCCCTGCAGCAGTCTGTTGTCATAGTCCTTAACGAGGAGTCCAGCCATGACTCTAGACTCCAGGATGCCCCAGCACTGCCCCCGAAAGAAAGCTCCCTCTTCTACACCTGTCATAGCGCCTGCAGTGATTAAACTCCAGAAGGTTATGGCTGTTTTCCTGCCTGTGAAGTTTAAATAAGGCAATATTCTCACCCTTTTGCGCGATTGGACCATTTTCAAAAATGCTAAGCACAGCTAAGCAGTGCTTAAATACATTAAGCTGAGTTGAGCAGTGCTTAAAGAGGCAATTGCTTAGCAGTGCTTAGCTGTGAGCAAATCTGCTTAACTGGGCTAAATGCTGCTTAACATTATACTTGTAAGCAATGCTTAACCCAGCTAGGAGAAGGTGAGTACTGCTAAGCATTGCTCAGTTTTCATTTTAAATAATATTCATGGATTGGACATTACTTAGTCATTACTGACATCTTATTAGGTGTATATATTTTACTTTACATGACATACCCCTATGTGCTTTCCTTACATTATCTTGGGGTGTGACTGTACTGTCTGGACACTAGTGTTTACACAGGGGATTTTACATCATATATTATTATTATTATTTTACATTTGTTAACCGGGTTAGTCCAGTTGAGCATTTGGCTCATTTTCAGTGAAGACCCAGGGAGAAAAGCTCCACAGTGAGTTTTCAAATTTTACTTACAAACAGTTAAGACATTATCATTTGCAACTAAACTAACAGTTAAAGAGATAACATTTACAATAAATCATACAGAAAACACTTGGGTACAATGTCATGAAAGGAATAAAGCATTCATAATTCCTGTTTGGGTATATATAGTATATGTAAAAAAGGAATAGCATGAGGATGAAGTGGTTAAATATAGAGACAGAGGGGTAGAAGTTTATTATGATAGACAGCGGAAAGATGAGGAAAAAGAGGGAGAAAAAATAGAAGGGAAGAGTATAGTGGGAGAACAGGGAAGTAAGAATGAGAGGACTGATGGAGGTGGAGGCATTAGAAGCTAGGGTAGGGTAGTTTCAGAGAGGATGACTACAGTGGCAGGACCATTTGTTTGTTAGGTATCTCTCAGTGGCTAGCTTTAAATGCTTGGTATGGTCAAGGGACCTAATTTCTTGGGGTAGTTGGTTCCAAGTTGCAGCAGGGTTACAGTTATAGACTAGACATCCTGTTTTGGTTTTGGGTTTATAAATCTGTAGGAAGTCCTGGTCTGAGCTACATAGTGTCCTGCCTGGTTGGGGAATTTTTAGATATAATGGATAAAAGACTAGGGCAGAAAGATGGTAGATAGAGGATGGAGTGGATAATTTGCAGTTGATGTAGTATGAGCAAATGAGGGAATTCGAGCCAGTCCAATTGTTTAAGGGATAGGCAATGGTGTGACTTGTAGGTATGGTTTGCAGCAAATCTAGCAACCTTATTATAGGTAGTTTCAAGTTTTGTTATGAGTGTGGTGTTCAGGTTCGTAAATGATTGACAGCTCTAAAAAAGGGTGTGAAGAAGAAATGCATGGGAGAGAGTTATTCTGGCTGTATTGGTTAAATGTATCTTGTTACAATAAAGGAGTCCAAGTTTATGGTGAGTCTTTTTAATAGAGGTAGTGATTTGGAGATCAAATTTAAGCTGATTGTCTATTATGGCTCCCAGAAGTTTAGTGCTGTAATGATAGTGTTAATGCTTGATGGGATGGAAAATGTAGTTTTGAGACTGATGAGATTTTTTGGGAGGAAGAGTAGGAGCTTAGTTTTCTTAGGGTGGAGAATTAATTTGTTATCTTAAAGCCATGTCTCTATGGTGTTGAACGATGTTTGGGTAGTAAAGTGGAGGTCAGATGGATTGTCTGCAATGGTGATGACAGTTGAATCGTCAGAATATTGTACAAGTGCAGAGTGGGGACAAGAGATGTAAAGTAGGTTTGTGAAAATCTTGAAGAGCAGTGGCTCAAGTATGGATCCTTGGGGGACTTCCATTGGGACGTTAAGGGGAGATAGTGCAGAATGCCATTTAACAGCTTGCTGGTGGTTAGAAAGATAGCTAGAAAACCAAGATATGGTGGGAGGAGAGAATTTTAAGTGGGAGAGTTTGTTTAAGAGGAGGGGATTGGAGACAGTGTCAAAAGCTTTGGAAAGGTCGAGGAACAAACATAAAACTAGTTTATTGTTGTCACGGGCCAGTGATACAGTATTGATGAAATATATTAGTGCAGTTGTAGTGCTGTGTTTAGGATGAAATCCATGTTGTGTGTGTGTTAGAAGGTTCTCTTGTAGAAGGTACTGCATTATCTGCTTGTGAATGCATTTCTCTAAAATCTATTGACACTGTAATTATGGACCTGCTACACTATTCTGGTTAACAAATATCAACTACTACATGCTTCAACTTCACTAATACAAGAAAGAGAAATATGGAAAATATAACAATTATGCATATATATATATATATATATATATATATATATATATATATATATATATATATATATATATATATATATATATAGCAAAGCATTATTGATTCTACAGAAGACCATTATGCTTGATATATTTACTGAAATACTATTAACCCCCACAGCTCAAATGATGTAGTGGTAGTTTTTCTGATTGCAGAGTATAGGGTCCTGGGTTCAAAGCTTACCACAGCTGATCGCTTTGTTGCTAGGCAGAACAGTGGCTTCTGGAGACAGAAGGATTAGATCAGTTTTAAGCAGTTGCAAGTGGGTTTGCACAGGTTTGTGTTTCGCTAAGTGATGCTAAAAGCCACTTAGCCCTGAAGGAGCTTAATCCTGCTTAGCATCACTTAGTGCTGCTTAAACCCACTTAAACACACCTAAACACACCTTAATTAAAAAAAAACAAAAGGAAAATAAAAAAGGGCGATAGCACAGTTCACATCATGTATCTACTGACACTGCAATACTGGAATAGATACACTACCCTGGTTAACAAATATCAATTCCAACATCATTGTGAAAAAATAAAAATAAAATTCATTTAACAATGCTTTCCCATTTACAAAAGGAATAGATTGCCTTGGCACTTGAACCTTGAACTTCTGCATGCCAAGCTGGGGCACTAACCACTACGCTATTACTTCATTGTTGGTTTTACCAATAATTTTGTATTCAGCTCTTACAACCTGGAGCGCAAACACACTCAGCTATGCTTAAACACCACTTATATGTAAAAAATATATCTAAACACTTTAATGAGATATATATCCACAATACTAATATTTAACATTTGGTAATGCACAGCCTGCCATTCTATCAACTTTCTAAGTTTGTCAGAGCGATATTTCACAGGTTGTACATTAGCATGTATTTTCTGAAGGGTATGAAATCTGATACTCAGATGTCTGTTATTATTTCTAAATACAAAAATAAAACACAATTTGTATGAGGGACAGAATAAAAACATGAGGCAAAAAGCTTGACATTCTGCAAAGATCTGTGCAGTTGTGTGGTATGCCTGACCAAATATGTGAGCCAACACTATGGACATTCAGCGAAGAGCTGTGCAGTTGCGAGATATGCCTAACCAAATATGCGAGCCAACACTTGGAACATTCAGTGAAGATCTGTGCAGTTGTGAGGTATGCCTGACCAAATATGTGAGACAACACTATGGACATTCTGTGAAGATCTGTGCAGTTGAGAGGTATGCCTAACCAAATACGTGAGCCAACACTATGGACATTCCGCAAAAATCTGTGCAGTTGCGAGGTAAATTTCCGTATGGCACTTTGACAATGCAAGGTGTGTGCGACAGAATCTGTCACACACCCCTTGCATTTATTTCCTAATCTACTAGTTATTTCAATGTCTGCAGACACTGAAATAGCTATTTTTTTTTGCTTTCAGTGTCCGTCAACACTGAAATGCATTTAAAAAGTGTCGTACAGCACTTTCTGAGTGCACAGGGTGTTACATGTGCACGCACTACACTACTTAAACCCTTCTCCTGCACTCAGTAGTCTTCATGTCTGTGTAACCTTAGCAGTAGGGCACCTTCATGAATATGCAAGGTGCGCTGCTGTTAATGCTAAAGTTACCCGGAAAAGGTTCACTCCGTGCAGGAATAGCACTATTCCTGCACAGAGTTTATTGAATCCTGGGATTTGCTTTTTTATTTATCTCTTTTCATGCTCATTAAACTTTCTTGTGCAAGTTTTAACTCTAGACATGCTCATTTTACATTAAACATGTTCGCTTTACAATTATGAGGTAGTTCTGAACCCCTTATGTACTTTTCTGATTTTATCAAATAACCTAGTTTCAAATATTTTGCTTGATTAATGAGCTTTTTTATGCTTCTCTTTTGCTTAATAAATGTTTCTGGGCTATTTGTTTGCTTAGTAATACATTTTGTGTCTTTGTAATGTTCTGTTTTATCTATTTTAATAAATAAATCTTTTGTGCATATTTTCTTTACCGTTAGCTTGCTAATGGCCCTTTTTGATCTCAATTCACTTAGTTTGCCTTCATCTTTACCTCTGCATCTCATGGCTCTGAAGACTAGTCTTTACAATCCCACTTCTGACACCCCTGCCACTCATCAGGTCAGGAAGAAACAGGTGAACATTGTGGGTTCTTGTTCAAGCAGCTTTTTTATATACAAGCACATCATAAATGAAGCTAAGTAACTTTAACTTATAACAAACTTGCTATCATGCACATAGATGTTAACGCTCTGGCTGCACCTTCAAAATGGCACTGAAGCTAACATATGCTTGGTATTTATATGTACACACAGACCTTGGAAATGCTTCTTAAAGGTACAGCACATCTTTTATTGCACAGGGCTGAAGACATGTTAGGCACAAAGCCCAGACAAAGAAGATGGTGGTATCTAAGGATTGGAACCTTGTCTCTGTAACAATACATATATGGATGTGTTACAAATACAGAAGCGCCTTGAGGTCAGGCATTCTAATGTTAAGACCCTTGATCCAGTTTAGGGTTGGAGGTGTTTATCCGGCTGAGATATTCATTGGATGAACTCTGACTAAAAAAAGAGTACAGTAGGGCAGCAAGAGCTTTGGCCAGTACATGAAAGCCCTTCAACAAAAGCTGTACACTGTCTTTTGCAAAGCAAGTTGAACTGTGGATAGATTCTTCCTAGGGTGATATATACTGGATCCCTCTGGAATTACATCAGCAGCTCAGAGAGTTGTTGAACTCATTTATTTTTTCTTGGCATGTAGGCATTATTCCAGGTGAAAAAAAATCTTAATTATAAGGAGTGTCTTACTCTTAGCTGAAGTTAGCACGGCAAGCTCCAAAATATGTTTTTGCATGGTGCTGAGGGTTTTTGTGACATGTCATTTACCCTCACATAGACTATAATCATGGCATACTCATATTTTCTGGTAGAAAGGGTGTAGAATGTCAAAATGTCCAAGTTATGTCCACTATCTTGGCTTCTAGGGTGGGAGGTTTGTGTAATGGTTAAGGTGCTTACCTTAGAAACACAAGGTGCAGGGTTTGATTCTCACATGGGATAATTGACTAGGCTTAAAATGGCCCCTGAGGACAATTAGCCTAGTACTAATCTATGAATCTAATCTATGAATCTTCTAGGGAACAAGTAACTGCCACTCTGTCCATGTCCAGACTAATGAGTGTGGAATCAGTGTGCCTAACAGTTGAGTAACTAATAGCTAGGATGTTTTCAGTAGCCTACCAGACATAGAGTGGTTTATTTATTTAGTTAGTTAGTTAATTAGTTAATTTGTCTTTGTTGAAGGGGAAGAGTCTGACTGGGTTAAACTCATTTTCCGTGGAGGCCCGGGGAGAAAAGCTACACATTTAAGTTACACATGATGTAAATTTATAATTGCGGGGTAAAACCATATAGACAGGAGCTTATTTACATGATTTTTAAATATTTTTAGATATTTCATACATGGACATAACATTTTAGCACAAAAGATTCAAGAAAAATTAATTTGCTGTTGGTAACATGCTGATGTTGGTGTTGATGTTTATATATCTGGAATAGGTGTGAAAAGGTGTTTATGCTGATACGTAGGTTTAAGAGTTCTAAGGCTTTGGTAGAGGTTGTTTGAGAGTATCAGTATACAGCAGTTTTGCATTGTTAGTATAATGATATCTCATTGTGTGGGTTGGAGGTGTGACAGTGTAATCACCAGTGCATGTAGTGGAAAGTGCAGGGGATACTTCCAGACTTGTTAAGTATCTGCACCTCTTACAGATCACATCTACACTGCATGTTTATCAGAATAAAGAAACACACATCAACACCTTTGTTAATGACCATTTTGATTAAGATTGTGACCTTATAACAGATATTGACAATTTGTGTTTGGAATTAAAATGCACTACTTTATATACTGCAGGGGAAGGGGGAGCAGTTTAGTAATTGATGTTTAAATCATTTATTCAGCAGAACAGGTAAATATAATTAGGTTTCTACCATAATCCCTTAGAGATGAAGTACCTGAATGAACACACTGTGATGAGAACTTGAAGAGGTAGCTTGCAAAACTTAGTCTGCAAAGCATTTAAAGCAAACTCACCCATGTATGACAGTGCATCTTCTTGATAACAGGCTGCAGCATGTAATATAGCAAAAGATTAGAAGTTGATGGGGGAGGGGACTGAAGCCTACCATCTTATCTCAATTTTTGCAAAATATTTCCTCACATTCTGATAAAATGTTCCACAATTTTTCAGCATCCTGCTTATAAGGACAATGACTGATTAGGCCATTGTAGTCAAATGCGTCATAAAAATGCATATTAAGAGGTTCACATTCTAAAATACACTAACATGTTATTCATGTCCATAGTCATATTAAAGGTTTTTAATATATATTTATTTATATACATGTACATTACACTTATTGGTTTGATTACTATTAGACCACCTTTTAGATCAATCCTTCTGAAGCGGCTTAAAAAAAGATCTCAGTGCAAATGCTGAAAACAGTCTCTATAATCCATAACCCCACCTGAACTACCCATCATTTCATAATGTCATATTATTCCTGTCTACCTTTTGTCTAAACACAGAGCTGCTCTACTGTCATTTTACAACTGCATAGCTTTGACCAGAGTGTTTTCTCATTCTGCTCATCTTTTTCATGTTTTCCTTTCTGTACAGTTTTACTCATTCATACCAGACAGATGTAGACAGTTGCATCCCAAGCAGTCCACAAACATCTTTAGACTCTTCATCTTTTTTTTTTTTTCAAGGAACCACAACTTAAAGCAATAGAAGTGTGTCGTGAAAAGTGAACACTATTTAAAAGGTGATAATAGGTATCTTGTTGCCACAATGTATGGCAGATTGAATAATTTATTTTATCTTTCTCCAGATTTTCTCTGCACACTTCATGGTGGTTATGTTCATTCTACATTTAATACTGTTCAGTACAGCTCTTTAATAGTCTACAACACTGCAATCACCTCACTTTATTTACTGCTTGTAAAATGTATATACATCTCTTTTTGCAATATATTACACAGTTCTGTTTTCTTGTGTATAAACTGTGGTGTTACTTTAGCATTAATCACATCTACCAAGACTTGCAGATATCACTTATCATGAATGTCTAATCTTGTATATATTATTTAAGTCTTGTTCTTAGGATAAGTCAAAAAGAGGTCCATATGGGGATAAGACTACATAACAATTAGCAAAAAAAATGAATAAGTAAATAAATAAATAAAATTAATCCTCTCAGTGCAACATGGTTTGTTATTCACAAATTTGTATAGAGGGGAATTTAGTAACAAACCATGTTGCACTGAGAAAATAAATAAAATTAATCCTCTCAGTGCAATATGGTTTGTTATTCACAAATTTGTATAGAGGGGAGTTTAGTAACAGATGTTATATTATACCATTCACTGTACTGTATAACTCTGAAAATTATTTCCATAAATAATTTAAAAATTATGATGCAACACTTACTAAAGGTACATGATGTCTGGCATTCTGTGGTTGATAGTAGAGCATTTTCAAAGGAAACCCTCGGTGGTGGTGCTGCAGTAGCATTGTCGCCTCACAGTAAGACGCTGTCCGGTTCAATTCTCAGCTAGAGCGTCTTCTGCATGGAGACATGTGTGAATGGGCGTACCTTTGTTGAAGGTTGTGTGTCAGGCCTGGCAAGCCAGTATGTAAAAATCAACTGCCAATCATTAGCGGACCGGAGTTCCGCTGTGGTGACCCCTAACCAGGAAAAGCCAAAAGACACAAACAAATTAATAAGAAAAGAAGCACATACAGGGAAAATTTCTGTTTTTTTTTTTTTTCTTATCACAGAGCAAACTCTGTGCTAGTTAATATTTAGTAATTAAACTTCTAAAGCCATTTTCTTTCCCTTTTGTGTTTTATTCATTATGAAATTTAAATGCACAGAACTGACTCAGCAATCAGAAATGAAAATTACTTAAAAAGGATATCATACACAAATACACACAGGCAAGCACATATCAGTAAACCTTTTCATGTGGGGTGTAAATATTGCAAATACATTTACAAATCTCCAAGTTTCCACTGTTTGGTTTCATCTAAAACTATTAGTGTGATTGATTTATACTTAGGCTTCTGATGGGATTGTGTATTTAATGAAATGTGTCACCTGTAATAGTTTCTGTGTGGGAAAAATACATATACTGTCACTCTGGATTTATTTAGGACATACACGAAAACCAGAGTAAAAGGTTAACATGGGATTATAGAAGCATAGTGTTACTAGCAGTAATTTTAAGTAGTTAATGCTTTCTTCATAGGTTCATAATTGATTATTCCTGGGGTATTTTTAAGCCTAGCCATACTTTCTAAACGGACTATTTTAAGTAGTATATGTAAGGTCGGACATGGGTGGTCAGGTCAGGTGGAATTTTAGAAGTGGGGATTTAAACAATTCTTTGGAAGCTAGAGAATTATACTAGCAGTTAATACTGCAAACTAATCATCCACTAAAGAAAAACAAACATTTCATATTAAATACAATTTCAGTATGATAATTGTTAGACAACATTATATAATAGGTTTTATGTAATTACAAAAATGAACTATTTTGAGAAAGAAAACTGTTGTTTGATTTTGTCCAGTTGGTTTCAGATGGGGACATACAACATATATTTGTCAACATTATTATATCAAAAACATACAGATTCTTTTAAACTAAATATGTTAATATATTGTCCAGAAAAAAATTACAATTAAATATAAATGCAGAGATATGGTGCTGGACAGGTAGAAGCCCACATTAGTTCATGATATACTTTGGAATTTGTTAGTGTGAACATTTTCCATAAGATTCAGATCACAATAAATATCCATCTTCTACATGGTACATTAGAAAATCATAAATATGCCATGATTATAATAGGATCTACTACATCTCAAAGCTATCGAACTTGTATTACAAGTGTTTTACAAAGATTCCTAGCAGCTGTCAGCTAAAGTACACAGATGCTTGAAACACAAGTGCTTGTACTGCTACACTTACAGAGGAATTACTCATACTGAAAACATTTGGAAAGTGCTTTTTGCTGGAAGACAAGTTCCTCTGCATTGTGTCACCATCTAATATTATTATTATCAGCCCTAAGTCCAACACCTCAGAGAAAGCAATCAATGAGGTAATGAAAATATGCATTACTCTTTCTGAGGGAAGCTGTAACCTCAATACAAGCATTACTTCATGCAGGAGAAATACTGTAAAAACATGGAATGGGTAACTAAAAGCATAAGCAACTATACACGAGTGATTCTTGTATCAGTGCAATATCGTGTCTTGAACAATTTGTTGTATAGTATTTAGAATGCCATAACTAAAAACAGTATTTTTACCTAAAATAATTGTTTTATAGCAATTGAAGTATCTAAGTAGACATATCTGAATAGAAAACATTTTTTTTTAAATTATGGGTTACCAAACAAATATAAAAGTTTAAACTCTTCCATTATAGTTGCAGGTCAATCTTGTTAAAGTTTACAACAGAATGCCCTGTTAATCTATCTAGAAAATTTTACTAGGAAATGTGAAACTATTTCAGAGCTGTAGTCCTACATTGCTAGGGACTACCAACACTCCCATATAAACAACAAAGTATGAGAAGCTGAAAGTTCTCGAGAAATATTACTTAGAAAGGCTTCCAAAATTATTTTTATTCAACACCTCAAATAAAATACATGTCAAAAATATATCTACTGATCTGGTATAACAGAAGGTCTATGTATCTCTCTCTCTCTAAATTATGATATTTGCTACCTTATATTAATAGTTCTTAGATGAATAAAAATAAACAACAGGACTGATAAGTGTGAGGCATCACATACAATTGGCAGCACAACTGTTACAGTACCACTACATCCAGCTACCCAAAGGATTTATTTATGTTAGTGAATGTCCTAGTACCTACATCTCAGAAATTTGTTACATAGTATTTAACATTTTCTGAGTATAGGTCTGTGAAAATAATGATGTAAAAATGGTAAAGTAATAATCTGAAACCAACAAATCGCAAAGTTCAAAATGGTCACCATATAACTAACATGCACTTATCACTTTTATTCAGGGTAAATATACACAGGTTTTCAAACGCTTGGCTATGGTGCTGTTTCACTCCAGGATAACATTAAAACTAATTAATTAAATATACAAACTCTAGTTAGCATTCCTCTCAACTAGAACTATGTATTGCTGTATTATACTATAGTTTTTTTACAAAATGATCTTAATCATTAAATAAAATTAAAACTATAAACAATCACTAGCCCTATACTTCCATTTTCAAGTCTGTCCCATTTCTATTCTATACACTCTTTAAACCTACCATCTAGCAGTACAACAATAGTAAGTGATGCATTCAGCTTTCTATACAACCATGTAGACTTGAAACTGTACCATTATTTAAACAGTCCTAAATGGACTACTCCAAATATGCATTAAATGCATTTGTAAGCTCTTTTATATTACTATGTCTTACTATCAAGTTCAAATGTATAATGTCTTATGTACATATACGCTAGGATTCAATAAACTCTGTGCAGGATAGTAGTGAACTGTGTCAATTTACCCATAGCTTTAACAGCAGCGCGCCTTGAATATTCCTGAAGACATGCTGTTGCTAAGGCTAAATGGACACAAACACTACTGAGTGCAGGGGGCGTGTTTAAGTAGTACATGCACATGTTACATGCCCCCTGCACTCAGAAAGTGTGGTACGGTACTTTTTAAAAGCATTTCAGTGTCTGCAGACACTGAAATCAAATAAAATTATTAAAATAGTGTCCATGGACACTGAGATAGTTAGGGGAGCAAGAAATCAATGCAAGGGGTGTGTGACAGGTTCTGTCACACACCCGCTGCATTGACAAAGTGCCATACAGAACTTTGCAAGCACTTTCAGTGACTGCAGACACTGAAAACAGGAAGTACAGATAGGAAGCAATGCAGGGGGTGTGTGACAGGTTCTGTCACACCTGCCCTGCATTGTCAAAGTGCTGTACGGCACTTTGCAAGTGCTTTCAGTGTCCATGGACATTGAAAGCATCCATACCAACAGGAAGCAATACAGAGTGTGAATGACAGGTACTGTCACACACACCCTGCATTGTCATCTTATGTATGCCCATACCCTTCAACTGTACAGGTTCCCACAGAATGCCCAGATGACTGCCTCACATACCTCTCAACCTCCTAGAGCAAGAAAGCTGTACAAAGCCATCAATAATGGGGGGACAAAGGCCCAAAAATAGGGATACTTTTTAAATATTGCACTTATAAACATAGAATGTTGATAGAATGAAAGGTTTGCATTAGCATGGATTTACTAAAGAGTATGAAGTCTGAAACCCAAATGACTGCCATTGTCAAAGTGCCATATGTCCATTCCCCTCAATGGTACAGGTTTCCGCAGAATGCCCAGATGCTTGCCTCACATGCCTCTCAACCTCCTAGAGCAAGAAACTTGTACAAAGCCATAAATAATGGGGGGAAAAGACCCCCAAATAAGGTCACTTTTTAAATATTGCACTTACAAACTTGGAAAATTGATAGAATAAAAGGTTTGCATTAGCACAGATTTCCTGAAGGGTATAAAGTCTGAAACGCAAATGCTTATCAGTATGTTCTGACTTGAACCCCGAGTGATTTGCCAATGATTTGTTAGAAAATCACAGTCACACTTCTTAAGTTTGTAAAAGCAATAATGAAAATCTGTCTCTATGTGTCCCTTTACAATTTACCTTACTTTGACTGACAGGGAGTACAGATACATGTAAATAAAGTGGGTTTATTAAATTTCTGTTTTGTTTTTACCATTCTAAGGTATGTTTAATTGTAGCTGAGCTGGTGTGTGCATTATGGCCTCTGTTCAGCATTGCTTAAACAGCCCATAGGAGATAAATAAAAATATACAGCTAAACTCCCAACACCGGGATAGCATTGTGGTTAGAGACCTGGCTTTGCATGCAGGCATTCGTGGTTAGAGTACCAGGACAGGCGCTTTATTTGTATATAGGAAAGCAGTGTTAAAATTATTTTTATTTTAAATTATGCAGTAATTGGCATTTGTCAACCAGGGTAGTGTAGCTGGTATAAAATATAAGTGTGAGTGCATATAACATGTGAAATCACCAATGTATACACAAGTGTCCCATACAGTATAGTGATGCACCATGGTAATGTAATGAAAGCACATAAAGGGATGTCATTTAAAGTAAACCATATACACATACTAATATGTAATGATTAAGTCATTATTCTGATAGTTTTTTTTAAATGAAAATTAAGCAATGATTAGCAGTGCTCAGCTCTGCTTAGCTGGTGTAAGCATTGCTTAAATGTGAATGCTAAGCAACATTCAGCTCAGCTAACGGAATTTGCCCAGTAAGCAGTGCTCAGAAATTACCCCTTTAAGCAGTGTTCAACTCAGCTTAGCAGATTTGCACACTGTTTAGCTGAACTTAGCAGTTTCAAAATGGTCCAATGACAGCAAAGAGCAGGAATATAGCCTTATTTAAAAGGTGCAGGCAGGAATACAGCCAGGATCTGTTGTAGCTTTCTCTAAGTAGGAACTATGTCAGGTGTTGGTGATTTCTTGCACTTTCAGGCACAGGGCGGGGGCATTTTGGAGTCCAGAGTCATAGCTGGGATCCTTGTAGCAAACCATGACAACAGACTGCTGCAGGGTCAGTACCAGGGCTCACAGTATAAAGCGTAGGCCTGGGACTGTCTGGCATGAGATCTCACCAGTGCCATCCCCCGAACTGGTGAGCAGGCACAGCATCATTATGCCAACCTAAAGTGGAGGAAAGGGGGGGCTCTTTGCCCAATGGATCCAAGATGCTCAGGACAACCATGATCCAGCACTTTGTAAGTATCCCAGATATAGCTGTACCAAATGCTAGCATAAGTATGTGATAGACAAGTATGCATAATGTTTGTTTGTTTTCTCCCACTACAGCTGCAGTGGAGAGGGCTAGCAATGCTGAGGCCCATGCGGACAGACTGAGAAGGCTGCCTGACAGGCTGGTGAGTACAGATATTCCTTATATTATAAAGTGAAATAAATAAGGAGTAAATTGTTCACTGTGTTCTGTGTCTAATGATTAAAGAAAAGTTTGTCAGACTAATAGTCATCTACAGCATATGCAGTAATAGAGCACTGTATCATATAAGTACAATAAAAACCTAAACCACCAACTTTTGTGTGCATTCTGGTATGTTGTTGTAGAAATAGAATGTGTACAGGTTCTGCACAGAAAATATGGCTTTGAAAGCATGAATTAACAGAGGTTGTTCTGAGAATCAGCTAGTATGTAAAACAGTAGATTGTGGAGCTATAAATCAAGATATACATAAAATATGACATATGTTATGGACTAACATCCGAAGCCTGAATACTAATGTCAAATGTATTATAGTGTGTCCCCTGCTGCAGTGCCTTGTGTTAGCCTTTGCTTTGCAGATTGTATAATTTCAAAGGATTACTACACAGTACACTAACTATCTTTCATGCATGAATCTCAGGATTACAAGGTCAGACTGTCTAACCCACAGAGTATTAGGCAGAAAACAGTCAAACAAGAGACAGCAGCTCCCCAGTAGCTCAGTGTGATGAGAAACAGCCTTGTAGTTCATTTTAGGACATCCAGACATGGTTGGAATCTAGGAAGTGGTACTGACATATGTGCATATATACACTCAAGAAATCTTGAATATTTGTAGAAACAGTTAGATAGTGGTAACAGAAATTTTCTACACAGGTCTTACGGGTAATGAAATGTTTGTCATAGCTGATTGAAGGGTATAACTATACACCATGCACAACTGTCCTACTGTCCAACCCCATGCCTGCAAATGACATCAGGATAGGTACATACATCATGCCCTCTTCCTGATACATGTCTCTCAATTGTCATGCTATCATGGCTAGTGGTTACTGCTGCCAATCAGCTTGGATACAGATATGACTTGAGGTGAACTGCCCCTTCTTTGTCAAGTATGTAACCCTGACATGTAAAACCCTCCAGTAAAGTAACCACAGTTCCTCCAGTCTGCCCCATACCATTACAGATTGGCAGTCTAACAAGTATGTATGTGCCACAGAAGCTATAGGCCTTAGGTAGATGTAAAATGAGGGCAGATGTGTAGAGTATTGAGCAGTACTGTTGTGAAAAATAGAAGCTAATACAGTTGTTAATGGACTTTTTATTCTCTCTTCACACCCATCATCTGCATCACTAATTATTATTCATATACTACAGGTATGTTGTTCTCAAAATCTATTGTTGGGACATGTGTTCTGTTATTGTTTATATATTTCATTGGTTGCATATTAACATACCTTGTTCAAATAACATTACTGGTGGCCTGCTGCCATCAATGTAACTTGCATGCTGTTAAAATGCTTACTGTTGCCCCATTTATGCATGTGTTCTGTTTGCTATGCAACTGTTTCAAATCTGTTGATTTGGGTTAATTGGAACACCCATGCATGCTCTTATAACTAATTTTGAAATGTGTTGTTCATGACTAACCAATATATTTGGGAAAACCATAACACCACAGCACTTTTGGGAAGGCCAATCCCAGCAGATTTGCCTGGCCTGCCCCATCAGGCTGTAGCACTGGGCCCCAGTATGTCTGGGAGCCAACCTGGAACATCCTCCTCTGCTGGTTCTGCACACCTTCAGGTAAAACCACCTCAGGGGATGGGGCCCGTACCCCCCCCCGGGCACAGGTGCGGAGAGGAGCTCATCACCCACAGAATGTTCCGGGGTACGGGGCACAGCATCATCCACTCTGAGTTGGGTGGGCAGTGCCTGGCCAACTCGAGGGTCAGGCCACCCTTCTTGTCCAGCCCCCAGCACAGCCACCTTCATGGCCATGAAGGTGCAGTGATGACTGGCCATGGGTGGGGACCTCTGTCCCACTGTATCCATTTGGCAGCTCATGAGCCTGTGATTACCAACCACCCTCCCTATCCGAGGTGTTTACCCTCCTCATGTGTCATATACTACCCCTGTCTGCTGTCTTGTGTGTCTTGTCTGTCTGAAAATGTTACCCATCCTACCTAACCTACCTCTCCAAACATACCTACAGCCCTTCCCCAACATCCCACTCTCATCTAAAAAAAAAAAAAAGGCATCTGTTCCATAAAAAAATAATTGCCCCATACATACCTTTACATTTCACCCCCTTGTACAGTGAAATGAATCAAGCTATCCACAAATTATTCTACAAATGTCTGTCACCAATATCCCTCCCTGTGGGGTGTGAGGCTGTAAATTCCAAATTCTATACATTATTCACAGCTGTTGCTGCAGAGTAAATCTAGATCTATGGTCCTTTCCTACACTTGTCCTGCACATTCCTAGCTGGTTTTCCTAATGTTTTATCCCAAGCATGCCCCCATTTCACCACTTTCCTGTCACTCTTTTTTCTTTTCTTTAATTAGAATTAGCATCGGTGTAAGCATGAGTAAGTGGTGTTAAGTGAAGCTAAGAGGAATTAACCATCTCTTAGCATTGCTTAGCTTCATGCAAAACAATGCAAACCCACTTACAACTGCTTTAAAGTGCCTTACTCACTCTGTCTCCATCAACCCTTAATCTGCTCAGCAATAAAATAATCAGCCCTGTCAAGTCTCAAACCCAGGATGCTATGCACTACAATCACAGCAATGTACTACTACAGCATCTGAGTTATGAGAATTTGTAATGCTTTTACAAACATATCGTGCATTATGGTCATTTAACATGAGTGAAAAATATATAGCCATAGTACTTTTATATACATATATGTGTATATATGAATACAACTATATATATATATATATATATATATATATATATATATATATATATATATATATATACATATATATATATATATATATATATATATATATATATATATATATATATATATATATATATATATATATATATATATATATATATATATCTATATATATAAAACAATCTCTTACTGAAAGACATCTGCAAAAAGCCTGACAAAGTGGGAGGATAAAGGGCAAACAATAGTGAAATCTTTGAAATATGTCTGTTATACACATAGAAGTCTGCTAGAATAGCATGGTTTGATTTAACATATCTTTCCTGATTGATTCCAAGTTTGAAACACAAATGATTGTCATCATTTACTGATGTCAGTGCTTATATCATCCCAGTGATTTGTCAGAAACCCACAACTGTTATGGGGAACAGACCAAACATATGAGCCACACATCTGGACAGTGTCTAGACATCTGGACAGTAGAGAGTTATGACTGCAGTCATGTAACAGAAGAGAAAGAACACCGAGAGCTGCCAACCATTTCACCCAGCACCTTCTGAACCACAGTAAGACCAACACGACACCACCTCAAATCAGCTATGGGGAATTACCCATGTATCTCCATATATATCATGCACTACAGGGATGGAACTGTAGGGAAAAGCAGACACTGGTGAGAAATTGTCCACCGACAACCATTTGCACCACGGTCACAGCAATATACCATTACCCCAAATGAACTCTAGAGTAGAGTGACTGTTTGAACAAACATATCCTGATTGCCAGTCACACACTCCGTCAACATATACTGGCCCAACTCACAGTCTACTGAGAATCCTGAGGTGTTACAGGACATTTCTCAGTCTGCCCCTACAAACATGTACACCTGATAGACCACCAGCAACTGTAGCAGCATGCACAATCAGATAGAATAGCATCTATGACACTCACATCTGCTTCTCTCCCTACTCAGCCCAACAAACATTTACACAAAACACTGCTACACAATCTTGGCAGTCTGTTAACAATGGCCAGACATACATAATTCTCAACTGTACAGATTTCCACAGAATTTCACATCTAGCATTAATAAGAAACCACAAATCCAACCGATGAAGTTAAAAACCAATAAAGTAAAATGAAGAAAAGTTTCCAAGTCACCAGTGAGAAAAATCTTTGAATCTTTATTATAAATCCAACAACAGATGAGCTCTTTCATCTCAGGATGAGACTTCTTCAGAAGAAGCTTGTGCGGCACTTGAAGTTCTTTGGCATGAGTTTTTAGTTAGAGGCTATTCCAACAAAAAGATCACCGCAACCATAGATAATGCATGGACTCAAAGTGGTGGTAGATACAAGCCATATTTGAGCAATACATCTCATGAATTTGACCCTGCCCCCCCAATGCATGATTTTAGAATTGTTTTTCAATTATACAGCGACATTAATGACTATACATCTATTATTAAGAAACATTGGAGCATCCTGCAAGAAATACCAGGTCTTTTAGACAAAGTTGGCAATGCCCCCCATTTTTCATTTAGAAATAACATGTCCTTGAAACAGCATCTTTGCAATAAGACTGGTATTAGCAAACCACCTGCTTCCATATGCACTGGCACTTTTCCCTGTAGGCGTTGCTCTGCATGCCCATATATTTACACTAATACAACATAAACACACCCACACGACATTTTAATATTAGAAGTACTTGTTATGTTGATTGCTGCACAAAAATGTAGTTTACTTTTGTTTTTGTCAGGCTTGTCATTCATTCTATGTGGGAAAAACCAATAGAATGTTAAAGGATCAGATTCTAGAGCACAAAAAGAACATTAATAACCAGAAAGAAAGCAGTGCCTTGGCTAATCACATAAAACAGACAGATCATATTCATATATTTAAATTTCAAGCTATCCCAAGTACTGTATCCAAGCATTTGTGGGAGTGGTATAAAAAATCATACTGAGGCTGCAGAGCAAAAATGGATCTTACTTTTGAATGCTGATACATTTCCAGGTTTGAATGGTATAACATCCTTAAAACCTTTTTTAAAGTCACATCGCCTTAAACACTAGACTTTTAAATATTATAGTATATTAAATTACACTTGTTTTTACTTATTTATCTATTTGTGTTTTATATTGAAGAAATGTTTTACTATGTTTCTGATATTGTCTCTTTAAATTTGTAATTGCTTTGCACTAGAGCACATCAGCTGTTTGCCTATTAGAATATTTAAATCAGAATTTTATCTTGTTTCTCTGTCTGAGGAAGCGATTGTGAAAATCGTGAAAGCACTTAAGTTTTGTTTTATTTCTTTCTCGTTAATAAATGCTGTTGGTGTAAGTTTGGTGCTGTTTCTTACTTTATTTTTCATTTTCTCACACCACTCTGTACCCTGAGTCATTTTGTGTCGTTGTAAACAGTCACACATCCCTATCACAGGTCGGTCACCACCAGACACGCACAGCTCCTCTGCATGGCCCAGTTGAACACCACCACTCCAGATACACACACACACACACACACACACACACACACACACACACACACACACACACACACACACACACACACACACACACACACACACACATACACAATGTCAGCCATATGGCCCAGCTTAGGCCTCTGGCGATCCAATACCACACTCTGTGCATGTGATGTTACTTGTGCCACACTCCTGTTATCCATACCATCGATGCACAGACATGCTCATATTGGTCTGATGCACAGGGTGACTATAGTACAGTGCAGCTATGTCATGCTGTGTAAGGTGCTGTCTGCTGGCAATAGTTATGGGTACACATCAAGGTGTATGTACCTTGTTAGCCATGATGCACTATTGCTGTTAGTACTGCTGACAGACTGTAGTGTCACGTACTGTATTCTGGTTGTTTTCCAGGTGTCTGTGTGTCTGCAGGCTGTGGGCCTGCTGAAAGTAGCAATGATGAGTAA